>NC_057802.1:65800672-65945873 GCF_018294505.1 Triticum aestivum
GACACGAGGGAGGAGGGGGGCTCCTAGCTACTTCCCACTTTGCTAGGTGAACCTCGGTTGAGGGGGAGGGGGCATGCATTCATATATAGCTTAGGATTCCCTTCGTGCCGACACGAGGGAGGAGGGGGCTGCTAGCTACTTCGCACTTTGCTAGGTGAACCTCGGTTGAGGGGGAGGGGGCATGCATTCATAGCTTAATTAGGATTCCCTTCGTGCCGACACGAGAGGGTGGGAGCAAGCAATACCGTGCGCTTTGCGAGAGAGGTGCCACATCGAAGTTGCATTTGGTATTTGAAATTCAAACCACCCTTTTGATACATAAATTTGGTCCACATGCAAGTGTGTTCGTGTTCTGACCCTCTCCCGCGTCATTTTTCACCAAATTTATGAATATTAGAAAAGTCGGATGACGCAATAGACACGGTTCACTCAAACTAACCATGTGCCACCCGGTGCACCTGTCACGCACACATCCGCATAGTACATTGGGCTCCACGACGCTCCCCCTCTCAAGAATATTTGCCCACTTCGAGGGTTTTTCTGTTTCATAACACACAGTTGTTATCTCCGGACCGTGTGCGATGTTTCTTGTTCCCAATCCCGCCTGCATCGAAAATATCTACCCGCCTCGAGGGTTTTTCTTTTTCATAACACACGGTTGTTATCTCCGGACCGTGTGTGATGCACTATCATAAAAAAATTCAATAGCCTGGCATTTCACTGCCGCGTTTGACTCCCGCGTAGTAAAATTTTCAGTACCCGTGTCATTTCCTCAAACACCTCGCGCCCCCTCCACACACACACACACACACACACACACACCAAAACCTCCTCAGGCGTGCGCGCGCGCGCGCACACACACACACCCTCCCTCACTCGAAACCCTAGCAAAGTCCCCGCCGCCGCCGCCGCAAGGCCTCCATTGTCAACATCTTCCGGTTTGCCCGTGCATCTTACCCACCGATCTCCATACCCAGGCCGCCCTGAGTTTCTTAGATGATGCCTGCCAAACGCTCCCTTTCCCACAGATCCCCATCCCCATCCCCCACTCTAGAGCGTCACAGCCTAAGCCCGGCTACGCTTCTCGTGGAGCTCGAGGAGCGACTGGCCCAAAAGAGGTGTATCGCAGTCTCTTCGCCCGACGTCGCCGAGGAAGCTGACGACCATTACTGGTGGCAGGCACTCAAGCAGCAGGCTAGAGTATGCGGGCATGTCTCGTCCGCCGGCTACGACATCGAGGTCATCGACAGCGACGCCCTGAGGCGGGCTGTGTCACAGGTTAAGTGGCCCACCCCCAACCCCTCGGGTTCAACCGCCGCCAATCTCATCCATGGCCCCGCCGCTGATCTCCTCTGGCTTGCTGTGAACAATTTGCCATTCTACATCGCCATCGAGCCCCTTTTGTCATTTCTGAAGGACACGTTCTGTGACGCTGGCTTGGGATCCACAGCTTCCAAGTCAGACCTCATCGACGGTGACCATGAGGAGGGCACCCTCTCTGGCTCTTCCAAGGGGAAAGAGCCCATCTGCTCTTCCAAGGGGAAAGCGCCCGTCTGCGACATCAGGGAGGGCAACCTACAGCTGTGCTCTTCCAAGGGGAAGGAGCCCATATGCGACAACATGGAGCGCATCCAAGGTCCGTGCTCTTCCCACGGGAACGAGCCCATCTGTGACAAGTGAGGAAACCCATGATTTGTTTATTTCAGTTGTTCACAATGTGATGCTCTATGTGTGCAATTATTTACTGTGCAGTACATTTCATCAATCCATTTTTAAACATACCGATAGGAATGCATATATTTGCTTGCTGTTAAGCCTGTTATAGCTAGCATATGCCTGTTTTAAAGTTTTTTGATTGTTCGGTTGTTTGTAATTAGCATATGTTCAGTTTCAAATGCTATCTTTGGTTGTTCGTAGTATGTGTCGGATTTCTGGTTCTGGCAAACCCTTGCGGTTCGAACACTGGGGTGCGCACAAAGATCTCTCTCTCCCTAGCTCGCTATCGCAACGATCGCAAGGCCTAGCTCAACGAACCCAAAGAACGAGAGACACAAGAGTTTATACTGGTTCGGGCCACTGATGTGGTGTAATACCCTACTCTAGTGTGATGTGGTGGATTGCCTCTTAGGCTGAGGATGAACAGTTACAAGGGAAGAACAGCCTCCTGAGGAGAGGTGCTCTTGTGCTCGGTGAGCTTGTGTGGTTGAGGGTGATCTGAACGATCCAACCCTTGCTACGATGGTGGCTAGTCCTATTTATAGAGGCCCTAGTACTCTCCCCAAATATTGAGCGGGAAGGGATGCCACAACGGCCAAATTCAAAGGGAGACAGCTAGTACAAATTATCCTGACTAAAGGTGGTCTTCGGCTGCCAAAGGCTCTGGTGGTGACGCCGTCTTGGGCTCCATGGTGACCTCCGTCCTGTCGTCCTGCTGGCCTTGGTCTCATTGCACCGATATGGAAACCTTCGCCTGATGCCTCGGGACTCCTCGCCTGCGCTTGCCTCTTTAGCACCAAAGAGGAAACGAGGACACTACGCGTGCTGGCGCCCGCGTGGCTCCGATCGTCATGGCTTACGTCACGGGAACCTCGCGAGGTACCCCTCGCCTTGATCTCTCCGCCCCTCGCGAGCCAGCCTGGGGAGGCCGCCCCCAAGGAGGTCTTGCATCGTCTGCCTGGCGAGGCTTGGCCCCTCGCGAGTGTCTTGGGTGTTTGCTGGTGAAGATGGGCCGTACAGGGCCACTGGTGGAGCCACGCCGTGGGCCGCAGGCAGGCAAGTTTGGGGACCCCCGTTCCCAGGACGGCGACAGTAGCCCCCTGGCCCAAGGCGCGCTCGGAGTTGGCTTCGAGGCAAAGCTAGGGTGCAAGTGCGGAGCGCCGCGGGCCCCAACAGCCGGCGGCCCCGCTTGACGCGTGGTGATTGATTGGACGTGGGCGGCCCCGCTTCCCCACGCAGCCTTGATATCCGCCTCAATAGGCGGCCACGGCGTCCTACACAGTTATTTCCCCCATTGCTGGTGACGCACTCCCCCAACTCCTCCGCTTCCTCGAACCTCAGCTTCTTCTCCCAATCTGACCCGAGCTCAGCCCTCTCCATCGCCATGGCGCCGAACCGAATGGAGAAGGGGAAGAAGCCCCTGTCCTCAGCTAGAACACCTCTGGCCATTAAGCCTGCCGTTGGTCGACCGCTGGTGCTCAACCAGGAGGCCATGGACAACGTCCGCCCAGCGCTCGCCACCAGCTTCAACGAATGGGGAGGGATGGTGGCCTGGCCTGCGTCCCAAGCTTCTGTCGACAGGACAGCCACCGAGGTCAAATTCTTCATTGACGCCCTGTGGGCCGGCCTGGTTCCTCCCTTCTCCGCCTTCTTCAATGCCGTGCTTTCCCATTACCAGATCCATATGCTGCACCTAGATCCCCAATCTGTCGCCCTTCTTGCCGTCTTTGCCTTTCTCTGCGAGGCCATGGTGGGCATTGCCCCCTCCGTGGCCCTCCTGCGCCATTTCTTCTCGCTGCACCTGACCGACCCCCGGCAGTGCTCGGGGTGCGTGAGCTTCCAGGATGTGGCAGCGACGGCCGGCTCGGGGATTGACTTTGAACTCCCGCCATCCGCGAGTGGGTTTCAGACACAGTGGGTGTATGTGGATGTCGAAGTGCTCAGCCCCTTGCTCTCGCCTCCGTCGGTGCCCGCCGTTCCCAGTTCCGGCTGGGGCAACGAGAAGCTTGAGGGCCCCCGCCGCTTGCCTTCGTCTGGCTCCGGTTGAAGAGGCTGAAAGATCTCGGCGTGACTGCGCCCATGGTGGTGAAGGAGTTCCTCCGACGCCGCGTCGCCCCACTCCAGCGCCATTCCCAGCCGATGTGGGCCTTGTCCGGCGGCCAGGATCGCATGAGGCTTCAGGAGTTGGGCTTCCGCCCGAGGCATGAAGAACGGTGCTCGAGGTCCTGACGGGCGACCCCTCGCTAGCCGATACGCCGCTGGAGGGCTATCTTTTGTACTGCTTCTCAAATAGGGTGGAGTTCGCGGGGCAGATGCCCCCTTCAATGAATGGGGGCTGTGTCCAGTCGGCCTTGAAGGGCCACGCGAGAACCCTGTCTCCGTGGTCCCCCTCCTTGCCATCAGCGCCGTACTTACCCCAATAGTGGATGCAGAGGGGAAAGCACTGCCGGAGGCCGGAGGTGCGGGTGCTGAAGCGTTGGCGTCACTCGAGGCTCCTGAGGTGTCATCCCCGGGAGCCCGCGACTCTTGCCCTGGGGTGACAGCTGAGGGGCGACGCAGTCTGCTGCTCCTAAGGCCGAAGCCCCCAGGTCTCAGCAGGCCGTCTTGAGGTGGAGCCCGAGGGCTCCCCTCGGCTCAGTACTCCCGAGGTTGCCTCCTCGGGAGCCTCACCGGCTGCGCCCTGCGCTGGCTGCTGCATCCAACGCTTCGGCCGGCTCCGTCTGGACTTCGATGCGCTCCGCAAGAGGAAAGGGTCTCCAAGCTGCAGCAGTAATGCCTTCCGGCCATTGAAGCAGAGGAAGTATATCACCATAGACGAGTGAGTACCTTATCTTTGTAAATCCTCAAGTGCTGCTTCCCTTCCTGACAGTGGCTCCTCAGGGTCCCCCCTTCTAAGGCCGCGAAGTCTCGTGAGAAGCAACCTCCTCCTGCCCCGACTTGTCCGCTAGCCTTGAGCGCCCCAAGTCAGCGTGCCGCCCCAGGCGCGAGGTCGGCCGGAGAGGCAAACTCGCCAGCCTGGCGCCTCGAGCCCGCGCCTTTGCCGTCCCTCTTTCGTAGCCTCGCCTGGGGTGTGGCAAGCGTGCCAAGGGCTTCTCCTTTGGTTATGGACGGCGGCTACATGGCTTCGATTTTGGCTTCCTCTTCGAGCGGCGAGCCTCAACCCATCCAGGCCCTTGCCGAAGCCTAGTCGGCGACCGGGGGGCGCCAGCCCCCAGCCCCCTCCTAAAAGGGGGTGAGCCGCTTCGGATCCCGCCGGCAACCCCCGCTGTAGAGGACGACTGGGTCGCGCGCTTAAGTTTGCGCATGTGCGGAGCGTCGTCCGCCACGAGCTCTTTCAGGAGGCATTGGGCGCGATGAGCCGGCTCGGCGGAGAACTCGTGGATGGAGACGCGCGCCTTGAAGCCGAGGGTCTTCGGCTGGTGAAGGAGTGGCATCAACTGAAGGTGGCTATCAACCTTGGGCGCCTTCAGTGTGAGGATGCCATGCAAAGGCTGAGGCATCCCTGGCAACGTCGCGCAAGGCCAGCGCCCGAGCCTTGGAGGAGGCCAAGGAGGCAGACGGTCGCCCCGCGGTTGCCAAGAAGCGCAAGCGGGAGCTCCAGGCCTTGAACGCCTCCTTGGAGCAGGAGGTGGAGGCGAACAGAGCCGCCTTGGCGTCGATGAAGGGTGTACTGTCCGATGAGGAAGAGATCTCAAGGTGCGAGGAAGCGCTGTTGTTGGAGGCCACAGAGCGCAGCCTCGAGCTCGAGCGGCTGGAGACGGGGAGCATCAGGTCGCCCAAGCAGGGGATGCTGTCGGTGCATGCGAGGCCAAGGCCCAGGAGGAGGTCGACCGCCGGGTGGCCGAGGCTCGCGCGGATCTTGTTGGCAGGTACAACCTGAAGCTGAAGCTTGTGGAGGCCGAAGCTGTGGGCAGGACAACTGCCCTCAGGTCAGTGCTGGCTAAGGCGGAACAACGCGAGAAAGCCGCCGCAGTCGCCCTGGTCTCTATGCAGGCTGAGCTATCCTCCACCCACGCCGAGCTACTTTCTCTTCAGGAGCGGGTCTCCAGCGCCGAGTCCTTCAAGCAGCAGAGCAAGGAGGAAGCGCTTCGGCGGCAGACGCTGGAGCGCGTGCACGCCCCCATGCTCCAAGGCCTCAGGATCAGAGCCAACGCGGCGCTGGGCACCATCTGCGACAAACATGCCCCTCATCCCCACGCGAACGATTATGCCAGTCACCTCCGCTTTTTTGCCGATGTGGTGGCACACCTGGAGAACCGATCCGAGAGGTCTCGCGAGCTTGGTTAAGAGAGGAGCCGTGGCATGCTCGGGCACGCGTTCTCCCGCGTCTTCAGCCACCTCCAGAACACCGACCCCGACTTCGATTTTGACGCCGCCATTACCCCTGTACCCGAGGCCATCCGGGGCGACCTGGCGCGCTGGGTGGAAGACAATGTGGATGCTCTAGTCAGAGCCTACACCTCCGAGGACGACGCGATGGTGGTCGCGGCGGATGAAGGTGACGTGGTCGACGGTGGTGAGGGCGGTGCCGGCAATGGTGACGGTGATGCCAGCAACGGTGACAGTGACGCCAGCGATGCGTCTGAGGGCGACCCGGAGGACGCAGTGAGTGACATGTCCGATTGAGCCCGTGCTTCCTTGTCGTTGACCCTGCATGTGAAAGCTCGGGCACGGCCCTGGAAGTTGTAAGAGCATTTTGGGAGGGGGAACCCCTCATGTAAACAGATTACTTCTTCTATTCCTTAGGACAAGCTGCAGATGTGTTTTCATGAGCCCGCGAGTTCCGCCACGAGCTTGCTGCTGTAATTTACCTTAGTCAGGACGGTTCCAACCCGGCTCGTGAGGTCGTCAGCTTCTGAGGAGCCTGCCGATCCGTCCGAGAGGGCCTCGCGAGATGCAAGCGCCAGCCATGCTGGCAGGACGTGTGTGTAGCGCGCGTGCGCCGTGCCCAGCCCCCGCTCGCGAGGGGCTCACAAGGGGGAGGCAGCAGGTGCGAACTCTGAATCGAGGCAAGGAACCAGATCGCAAGAAATCGCACGAATGAGAAAAGACACCCCCGCGCATACCAATGAAAATTCAACTTCAAACTTAAATCCAAGCCAGAAAACAGGGCTACAGAAAAGAGGTTAAGCAAATGGCCGCGTCCGGCGCCTAGTTTAGTTTTCTGGTCTTCCACCAGCGCGGAGCATGGCGTATCCACTTGGGCGTGGGCGGGAGCCCCCGAGGCCCAAGGGTGGCTCTCTGGATACTCCGGGGCGTGTACAGCCCCACTCATTATTACGTGAGAGTGTCACGAGCGGAGACCTTCACAGGCGCGAGCCTTGCTTCATATCACCAGACGAGGGCCCCGCCTTGCACCGCCCTCAACCATTGTTGGGGCATCCGGAAACCATGACGATGCCAAGGGGCAAAGGGGACGCTAGCGGCGCCCTCGACGACTAGCGCCTCCCCGCCAGAGGGCCTACCTCCGGGCGACGCCCTGTTCCTTGGGATGCGAGGAGGGGCCTTGCTCCTAGCTCCTTCCTTGCAGCCCCCAGTGTGCTCCCCTTGGTGGAAGGGGGGCTGCTGTGCTAGGGCCGTCGTCCACCGCTGTGACCTGATCCACTTGCGACCCATGGTTACACTACAAAAATATACACTTCCGTGATGATACGTGTTTGTCACAGTAGGTCACGTTTTCTGTCATGCATGTAGATCCATGACAAATTTATGACAGAATCAAGATAGTCATACCTGTGCTGTCGTAGAAGTGTTCCATGACATTACCAAAATTATCCTCACGGAAGTGTCCACTTCCATGACGATAAATCGCGCGTCACAGAAGTGCTTTCATCAAGGGTGACCGACACGTGGCATCCACCGTAACGGAACGCCGTTAAGCTATCGGGTCCGGTTTTGGATCCAATAACCCGTTAAAAGCCCGGACCAATGGGGATTTTCCACGTGTAAAATCATCATTGGCCGGAGGTAACACGTGTTGCCTCACCGTTGGGACAGATGTCATCCACTCATTGGACAGGAGGCGCCTATGATAGGTCGACACGTGGCACGACCCAACAATGGCCCATTCCGGTGAAAAAGGCCGGCCTAGTAAAAAATAGCAGGCCGCCCCATATAAGGCCTACTTGTGTCAAGTCCATTTAAGCCCATGACCCATACGAGATGTGCCAATTCGGCCCGTCAACGGCCCGCTAAAGATTTGACACCATTGCAGCCCATCGTCAGTTTGAGCCCGTTAACAGCCCGCTATATATTTGGGCTCAATATCGGCACGATTAGATTTTGGCTTGTTAACGGCCCATTCAGTGCATGGGCCAATTTTCACAATGTACATCTTTCGGCCTTTTAGCGACTCATTTAAATATTGGGCTAATTTCCGGCCCGGTGTGTCTTTCATTGATGGCCCATAAATCAGTTGGGCCATTTGTAGTCAGACCTGAGTTTTGACCTTTTAGCGACCCATTTAAGTGTTGGGCCAATTTCCGGCCCGGTGTGTCTTTCAGCCTGGTGACAACTCATATATCAATTGGGCCATTTGTAGTCGGACCTGATTTTTGGCCTTTTAGCGACCCATTTAATTGTTGGGCCAATTCCCGACCCTGTGTGCCTTTCAGCCTGTTAACGGACCATAAATGAGTTGGGCCATTTGTAGTTGGACCTGAGTTTTGGCCTTTTAACGGCCCATGCCCTTCATAGTCCAATACCAGCCCGGTTTCTCTTCGGCCTGCTAAAGGCCCACAACACAGTTGGGCCATTTACAATATGACCTGACTTTCGGCCTCTTAGCGGCCCATGCTCGTCCTGGTCCAGTACGAGCCCGCTGTCTCTTTCGGCCTGCTAAAGGCCCACAATATAGTTGGGCCATATGTAGCCCGAACTTAGTAACGACCTGTTAATGGCCCGTGAAATCAATTGGGCCCACCTGTTGCCCGCTTTGATGTCAGCCTGTTAACGACCTGGGAGTTAAGAGGGCCGACCATTAACTTTCGGCCTGGTAACGGCCCATTAACTTAATGGGCCCACTAAAGTTCGTACATGTCTTTAGGCCAAATTAGATAATTTGAGCCCATTACGACGAGAAATTGTGCACAGGACCAAAACCGATCAAGCAAAGGTACGACATACAGGGAAAAACGTTGCACATCCAGCATATATTACAGGAAATTACATCCACTAGGCAATCAAAGATTGATGCCAGTGCAAATAAATGAACAGAACCTAACGATCTACAATGTCACAATCTGCAACCTTAGCACGGATGACGCCCATAAGCATGTGGGCAAGTTGTTGCTGCTTTGCTACACTCTCTCTGAAAACATTGACCAGTTGTTGTGTCGCACGACTCTGCACCTCTGGTTCCTCCACCATTTCCATCATTCCTTCAGCCATTAATTGGTTCACAAACATACATTTTTTCCGTTGCATTCGAGACAGAGGATACTGAACAGATTCAGATGGCGATTTTGGCACGCTTGTATTATTGATAGTGGAGAGTGTCTCGACCACTGCATCATAACATAAATTAGGAGGGGAACCAAACAGATTAATCATGAGTTATTGGCATATTACCTGGCCTAGATTTATTGGAAAGAAACAATGGGGTTGCCTTGTTGTTTTCAGAGTTTGTCTTCTTATCTTCAGCAGCCTGCACCAAATTAAGACACTAGCATTGCTATCATTAGCCAAGTCAGATAATAGGAAACAACATTGGCACAACAAAAGTTTGGGCAACTAGCCAACATCAAATTAACACAATATGGCACAGCTATCATCAGCCAGGTAAGGTAATACGAAAGAAACATTGACATAATGAATGAATGGGCAACCAGAGCAACACTAGAATTTAGTAATGTGCATGATATGAGATAGTACACTCATGCAGCTCAGTATGCAAAATTACCAGGCAGTTTTCTTTACAAAAATCAACATTGGCGCCTTTAACATTTTGCTACAACTAATTCTAGATCAGACAAAGGTTGGATTCACGCCGATTAACAAAATACATGCTGATGTAAAAATATAGTGATATAGAACAGGTCCTTACATCAGCATTGGAGCAGAGAGAATTCCCGCAAGATGTTTTCCTCGAATACAATCCCAATGAAGGAAATCTTCTATCATTTAACCTTATTTTCTAAAACAGAGATGGGTAAGAAATAAGTAGAAAATATGATCAGAATGCTATAAAATTTCATGATGCGAGGATACGCACACGCTTCTTAGAATGGAGTTGACATTCTTTTGCTGGATTGGAGCGGACTAGTTCTTTCGCCACTGGAATCTGCTTATTATCAGTGGGAGTTGGGTTTCTCTGTGCTGGCGTAGTATGTATAAAAATGGAGTTGGTTTATTATCTCCTGGCGATTGGATCTTTTGCAAAGACCTGGTTTGTAACCCTTCAGATTCTAACATAGCCGTCTTCCCCTTGCATGCCTTATATAGAAGAATGGTGCTTCAATTATAAAACATGCTACAGCAGATATGGAATAGGTACTGAAGAATAGAAAGGCATGACATATTGACATGTATGCTCTCCATCCGGAAATAAATGGATGGGTCTAGGCGTATTTCAGTTCTAGATACATCTAGTTTTATCCATTTCTGCGACATGTAATCCGAACGGAGGGAGTATGATGTAAGAGCTAGGGATACGACAGGACAACACAGTAAAAAAACACTGAAAACCCACTTCAGAACCAAAGTAATCAAACCCACTGATATGAGATAGTACACTCATGCAGCTCAGGATGCAAAACTATCAGGCAGTTTTCCTTACAAAAATCAACATTGTGGCCTTTAATCAGACATTTTTCTACAACCAAATTTAGATCAGATAAAGGTTGGATTCACGCTGATTAACAAAATACATGCTGATGTAAAAATATAGTGATATACAACAGGTACTTACATCTGCATTGGAGTACAGAGAATTCCTGCAAGAATCTTTCCTCACAGACGATACCAGTGCAGAAATTCATCTATCTGGTAAGCTTATTTTCTAAAAGAGAGATGGGTAAGAAACATGTAGAAAATATGATCAGCATGCTATAAATTTCATGATGCAAGGATACGCACACGCTTCTTAGAATGGAGTTGACATATTTTTGCTGGACTGGAGCGGACTAGTTCTTTGGCCACTGGAATCTACTTATTATCAGTAGGAGTTGGGTTTCTCTATGCTGGAGCAGTATCTATAAAAACTGGAGTTGGTTTATTATGTCCTGGCGTTTGGATCTTTTGCAAAGACCTGGTTTGTAACCCTTCAGATTCTAACATAGTCGTCTTCCCCTTGCATGCCTTGTATAGAAGAATGGTGCTTCACTTATAAAACATGCTACAGCAGAGAGATGTAATAGGTACTGAAGAATAGAAAGGCATGACATATTGACATGTATTCCCTCCATCCGGAAAAAATGGATGGGTCTAGGCATATTTCAGTTCTAGATACGTCCTTTTTTATCCATTTCGGCAACTTGTAATCCGGACGGAGGGAGTATGGTGTAAGAGCTAGGGATACGACAGGACAACACAGTAAAAAAATAGTAGTTGAATGTAAAACTGTATGCTAGCGGAATACGTACAGAAAAAACTAAGGCAGCATACACGTGTATGATTGGGAAACTATGATTCCATTGCAACAGAGCACTAGAACAACACTTGAATGTAAAAAAACATGGTATGGTAGACAGATGAAGTACGTACTGATGAATAACAATGCATAAGATATTCAGAAGCATGATGTCCAAATTAAGCAGATGGCATTGCGATAGAGTAGAATGACAGTACTTGAATTTGAAAACATGTTATCATGAATGGAATAGGTACTGAAAAACAGGAAAGCATGACATATTTACATGTATGGTCAACATGCTAAGCACATGGCACTTCAATAGAGTAGATACACTCCAAGACATAATATGCATGTTGTACCCATATCACTGGCCAAGTTAGAGCAAGGACCTTGTGGGGTGAAGAGGATTCAACATCTTTCTGCAAGTCTTCTGAAGAACTGCCTTTACATGTTCCATCATATTGGGTATCATTGACATCAAGTTTATTGGCCTTTACATTGCTCCGTGAGGTTCTTGTGGATATATCAGTGTGTGCAATTATATCTGACATGCATGGAAGACAACTAGTAGTTAGATTTATGTAATGAGTGCCTATAGGAGACGACATAAATAGTAGGACTGGGGTTAACTAGCAGCAACAGGTCTCAAAAACTAAAGGGAGAACACAGATGAAAGCTACAGAATATGTATCGTTTCTACTCGAGATTAACTAGATGGCACACAAAAGTATTAAAGAACAACATACGTAATACTAGAAGTGGTCTAATACTATAATCACCAGCCTGTGGGATAGCATTGGATGATGGATGATAACTATGGAATAGCGTTACCTAAAGAACAAGTATCTTAGCTGAACTATGGAACAACGTTAACTCCTGAACAAGACCCGTAAGAGATCAGCATGAATATAAAGTGAAATGTGATAATCTATTTTCCATGCTTAGATGAACAACAAAGCCATAAATGTTGCACACAAGTAAGATGACGGTACAACCTATCTGGCCGCCATCCATAGGAGTGAGCATCATGTGCTGACTTGTCGATGGCCCTGCAGTTGTTGTGGCTGTCCATGTCGGGCACGCGCATTCGATGCAGGGAACTGTTGAGTGGGGACTATAGCTCCCTTCTGGTGTATGCTTCCGTTGTTGGAGCAGCTGCGGTGAGTCGGAAGACGGTGTGGCTGAAGATGCAGATAACACATAATGTTAAGAAGGACACATCTCTTTCATCTGAAGAAATACACTAAAATATCAACAGCAAGGTACGAGAGTGGTCACACGTCTGTTGACTGAGACTAAATTGGGGTCACACGATTTTATTTTATTTTGGTACTGTCCGATCTACGCTGGATGGCTTGATGGCCGTCTTGTGCCTCCCGGCTGACACTGTTAGGAATCTTCCCCGAAGAGCCAGCGACCAACGGGAGAGCAGCTTGCCTCCGCCGTCCGTGGCCCCGGCCAAAACCCCGCTCCCCGCCCCACCGCACTGCCGTGGTTGCGCCGCCCCCGGGCCAATCCACAAAGACTCCCCGTCATCCAGATCCAGTGGCGGTAGTACCTTGAACCCACGCAACTCTAAGATAGCCATCTAAGCGCTGCTACCACGGCGAACTTGCGGCCTCGCACCCTTACGTTAGAGACCAGCCAACCGGCAGCCTAGGAGCTCCGCCGCCTCGAGGGGTGCTGCTTCCTTGGGAATTGATTGGCCCAGAAAAAAAATTTAGACAACTGACGCCTAAATAAAGTGATTTCAGATGAGGGTGCGACCTATCTAGCGGCATGGTGAAGTAGGCATGTCTAGCTGCCGAGCCGGTAAGGCCGGCGCGGTTGCGGTGGCCAGCGGTGGCAGGGAAACAACGATGTCGCGATGGTCGACGGCTACGGGGAAGCAGCGTCGGGACTCTGGATGGATCAGAAGTTGGAGCCGCTCCGGCGCCGTGAACAACGGCGGGGGTGAATCGGCTCCGGTACGGTTCACGCGGCCGTCATTGAGGCAGCTCCAGCAGCACAGAATAAGAGGCACACGGCCCAGTGCACGACGACAAATGGACAGCGTCCTCGGCATTAGGGAGGAGGGCGGCTGTGAAATTGATGCGGTGGGGGCGCCATGGAGGAGGGGCTGAGGTTTCGCAGCTCGGGAGAAGGGAGCTTCCAGGGAGAAGGTGATTTGGCGCCCACGAGGTATGAATGGGGGGGATGGGGAGGGGAGTGGAACCATGTTTTACGGACGCATTTGTCTGAAATGTGAGGGGGAGTTATAGTTCTACCCCTGCGTTTAGGCTTCTCGGCTTGGGTCTGTGTACTGAGGGTCGGGGATAGTAGAGTAACTTTGCTTCTCCCCAGATAGTGGGTGGGAGCGATTTCGGGCGAGGAGGGCGTGTTATGAAATATAGTGGGCGCGAGCGATTTCGGGCGAGGAGAGCGTGTTTTGAAAAAGTGGGCGTGAGCTATTTCGGGTGAGGAGAGCGTGTTTTGCCGACCATGGTTTATGAATTATTCGGCACATGTCATTTCGGCCGAGGAGAAGGCGCGGTTGGATGAAGTTACGAACCTACCCTCGATGCACAACGGGCCAATTAATGCGTCTCCCACATAGGACGGTAATTTCGCGTCTCCCATTTATTTGCTCGGGCTAATTCCACCGAGCAGAGGATGTTTAACGGTTCGTTCAAAATTTGGGAGAACGAGCATCCACATCTACCTTACCAAGTCGATTCGAATCAAATTTAGAAATATTAGCTTGCACTTCTTTTTTAGATGGAGAGATGATGCTTGGGAGTAATGTGTTTTTACATGCTCGTTGCTAGCGATTTACTATACGACAAATAGTTGACCCACTCAAAAACGGGAATCAAACCCAAAATGAAATATCTCGATTCAATGAAATAGCTCGTTAACCAGGTCAAAATAGTGAACTAAATCCAAAATTGAACACCTCAATCGAATAGCATGTTGTACAGTATTATAGTACTCCATGAACATGTTGAAAGTCAAATTAATGAACTTGTTTAATATACGCATATATCCGTTCATGTGTGGATTGCAGACAACATGTTCTCCAATTTAAATATTTGAATGCAAGTTTATATCGAAACATGGTTTATATCAGTCTTTGATGCATAAAACGTGACCTCCCCCTCTCCCGGACTCCTGCTCTCTCTCTCTCTCTCTCGCCGACAATCTTCAATTCTGTCGCACGCATCCAACACACAAACCTTGTTGGTCCTCTCTCTTTCTCTCCATCTCTCTCTCTCTCTTTGTGTGTGTGTGTGGGGGGGGTCTTTCTAGTTCGCATGCATATATACTCCATTTATAAGTCTCTCTCGCACACTATGTATGATTCTCTAGTCCAAGCTAGATATCTTGGGTGCACTCATCGTACGCACACAAATTCCATGGCTCGTTGCCCGTAACTCTCTCACGCACCACTCTATCGTCTCGGAGCTCTTCCCCCCCTCTCTCAAACTCTCCATCTACCTGGGTGTCGGAGTAAGTGCCACGGGTAGCCAAGCCGGCTACCCCTAGCTCTTCAGAAAATTTATCAGGCCTTTGGGCCTTCAAGCACTCCAACCATTTGGGCCGCCTTCCCCGGCCGGCTACCACTAAAGCCGACTCCCGGAAGGCGACCCAGCCTCACCGACTCCAAGAAGCCGGCCAAGAAGAACGCCGACTCCTAGAAGCCGGCCGAGACCACAAGCGCCCCTACATAACGACGACCTGACGGGGCATGGCCACAGTGCGGCCGACGACCCCCGAAGCCCGAGGCAGGCATGGTTACAGGAGGCCGTACGGGAGGGATGTCTCCCGTGCGGCCGGGCACTGTAGCCACGCCAGCTACGACATCATCCATGACCCCCTCCTGTACGGTCCAAGGACGGCGGGCCCCTTCAGCCAGAGAGAGGCGTGAAGGCGGCCCGGCTTTCCCTAGTCGGCCGGGAGCATAGCCGGCCTCCGGAAGCCGGCTACTCCCTTCCTCGAAGCAGGAGCCCCATTAAGGAGACAAGACGAGGTGAGGCTATAGTGATAGCCCCCGAGGCGGCCCACTGTAGCCATGCTCACCTCGACAAAGCCCTCATCATCAGAGGCGAGGCTACAGTAAGCAGCCGCCGACAAGACCCTAGGCGGTGGGGCCGGCCTGTCGACCGAGTAGCCGGCAGCCGGCGGGACCCACCAGCCGGCGGGACCCAGCGGCCGGCGGAGAAGCCGGCAGGCGTAGACACTGACGGCTGGGGCCAGTTCCCAGTCGGATTACCATTGTACCCCCGGGGGGTAGGCCTATATAAACCCCCCGGAGCACCCATGCAAAGGGTTCGCACCCAAGCATGGTTGGCCACTGAGCATAGTTAGCTTCTGGTTGGCACCTCTGCATGTTTGGCTTCCAAGCATAGCACACGCACACACAACATAGATAGAGAGAAGCAAGAGCTAGCCTTGTTCTTCTTCTCCCTTGATCCCAACAGCTCTAGGAGCGATTGTAGCTACTCTTTATCGAGCTAGTGATCATGCAGAGACCCCGCAGAGCAGGACTAGGGGCGTTATCTCCTTGGAGAGCCCCGAACCTGGGTAAGATTCGCCGGCGTGCATGTCTTCGCCTCATCCCGTTTCCAGGCACCGGCGACGTCTTATTGGCTCCCACAATGATAAGACATCCTTTGGCATATGTTGCACCAACCACCCGCCATTTGGCGCCCACCTTGGGGCCAGGTGCACCATCGTCCGGAGACCTGTTCTGGACAGGAACCTTCTTCCTTCCCCGCGAGCGCAGCCAGCCTGCTGCGCCCGATGGCGCTTGCCCCGACGCGGTGCAAGGCGTTGACGACGCCTGCGCAGCGAGCCGCCTCGCCGATCTGCTCGGCGAGACTCGCATCTCCGACAAGCCTGCGTCCGACGCAGGCACCGACTACCCCGAGAGCCGCCTCGTCAGCCTCCTCGACCAACTTCACGTCTCCAGTGAGCCTGCTGCGGACATGGAGTCTGTCGGCTCCACCGACCCAATGCTTATCGACTCCGACACCACGTCGCTCGACGCCTACCCCTCCGACGTGGTGGTCTTCGACGACCCACTCCCTCGAGCTGACAGCGGCAGCAGCGCTGTCACTGAAGTGCTGGTCATCAGCCACGTCTCCAACTCGGGCGGGAGCGCCCGCGACGCTCAGCAAGCAGCGATGCACGACCTCTCCATCCCCCTCCCGGCCGACGCCGACGCCGAGACCCTGGAGGCATGCCGTCTTGCCCTCATCACGGAGAGCAAGAAGATAGCCTCGATGAGACGCCTCACCGAGGCCCACCAGCGCAAAGTCGACCGCGCCGCCTTCGGGACGCCGCTGCCGAGCGGCCCGAGCCGAGCCGGCTTCGTCCAGAAGCGCGGCGCAGCCGTTGCCAGCATGTTGGGCGCAGATCGCCCCGTCTACGCCACCCCGCTCGAGAATCTGCGAGCCGCTCAGGCGGCAGCAGAGGAGCTCAATGGGCTGGGAGCCGATGAGCTCCCCTACATGACAAGACGGATCCAGCAGCTGATCAACGCGGCTGCAGAAGGGCACGAAGCCGGCGCCCGAGCTGATAGCCATCCCCCGCGCCGGGAGCACGCCACGACGTCCCGCTCGCCGACTGCGAGCGGCACGCGCCAGAAGAAAGACAAGGAGCCGGCTGCCAGCCGCAGCCGGACCCGCATCACTATCGAGCGCGACGCGGAAGGCCGCCCTCGGGCGGTTGAACATCAGGGAAACCTGCCTCCTCCCCCGCCTCGAAGAGAAAGACGCCTCACTCCGCCGCCCATCACACATCCGACTCTTGGCGACCGACTCGGCCGCCGAGAAGGAGTCGGCGAGAGTGACGCCCGCCACAGGATCGACCGCCTTGCTCGGTCCCTGGCGATAGAAGAAGAAGACGATGTCGTCCCGCCATGCTTTGGCCCCCGCATCCGCGACGAGCCCTTCCCCAAAGGGTTCTCGCTCCCCAGAGACACGCCCAAGTACAACGGCTCGGTGAAGCCGGAAGATTGGCTCATCGACTACTCCACAGCCGTCAGCATCGCCAACGGCAACCGGCGCGTTCCCGTGAAGTACGTCCCCCTGATCCTGCAGGGCACGGCGCGCACATGGCTCAACAGCCTCAAGCCCTACAGCATCAACAGTTGGCTGGACTTCACCGAAGCTTTCGTCCGCAACTTCACCAGCACCTACAAGCGGCCTCCCAACCCTCGCCAGCTCTCCCTCTGCGTCCAAGGGCCCAACGAGTCGACCCGCGACTACCTCACGCGATGGGCCGAGCTTCGCAACTCCTGCGAGGGAGTGCACGAGATCCAGGCCATCGAGTACTTCACTGCCGGGTGCCGAGAGGGCACCCTCCTCAAGCACCGACTCCTCTGCGACGAGCCAGCTATCCTCGATGAGTTGCTGATCACCGCCGACAAGTACGCCACTGCCGACTCCTCCATGAAGACCGAGCTCCGAGTGGACGCCTCGGGGAAAGTGGTCGCCCCGGCTCCCAAACAGCCGGCTGGCGACCCCAACCGGCGCCCCTACCAGAACGACCACAAGCGCAAGGGCCCCATGCCGGCTTCCTCCAGTCGGCAGGTGGCCACCATTGAAGACGAGCACCCCGAAGAGCGGCCTGCTCCCAAGAAGAAGGGAGGCCGGCCGCCCTGGCAGCCGTCCTTCTCCTACGAACAAGCACTCGATGCCCCCCGCAAGTTCCACAGCGGCGCGAAGCCGTCCAACCATACAACACGGAAATGCCACTGGCTCACCCACATCACCAAGGGCGAAGGGATAGTGCCGCCTCCGCCTCCCGGCCCGCCGCCTCCAGCTCCCCAGCAGCCGGCGGCCCGGCCGGCAGTCGGCGCCATCCAAGACAAGTTCCCCGAAGCGCACGACGCCTACGTCGTCTTCACGAGTCAAATCGACGACAAGCGCAGCCGACGCCGGCAACACCAAGAAGTAAACGCAGTCGCCTCTAGCACCGCCGAGTTCATGCATTGGTCGGAAAAGCCCATCAGCTGGAGCCAGGCCGACCACCCAGAGGTGATGCCTTCGCCTGGCTCCTATGCTATGGTCTTGGACGTCACCCTTGCGACGGAGAGGCGAGCTGCCAGATTTTCCCGCGTCCTGATAGGCGGCGGAAGCAGTATCAACATACTGTACCGCGATACCATGGACAAGCTGAACATCAAAGCGAAGCAGCTCATGCCGAGCCGCACAGTCTTCCATGGTATCGTACCCGGCCTATCTTGCTCTCCAATCGGCAAGATCAAGATGGATGTTCTCTTCGGAGACAAAGATCACTTCCGCCGGGAAGCAATATGGTTCGAGGTGGTGGATTTGGAAAGCCCCTATCATGCACTGCTTGGCCGACCTGCTTTGGCCAAGTTCATGGCTGTGCCCCACTATGCCTACCTGAAGATGAAGATGCCGAGCTCGAAAGGGATCATCACGATAGCCGGCGACTACAAGAAGTCCATCGAGTGTGCCACGGCCAGCAGCCGGCTGGCCGAGTCCCTCGTGGTGGCGGAAGAGAAGAAGATGCTGGAACGGGTTGTGGCCATGGCCGGCAAGCAGCCGACCTTGTCCCCCAACGCCAAGGACTGTGATGCGCAGGGCTCCTTCCAGCCTGCCAAAGAGACGAAGAAGATACCTCTAGACCCGGAGCACCCGGAGAGGTTCGCCGTGATTGGGGCGAACTTGGACAGTAAATAGGAAGGCGAGCTCGCCGACTTCCTCCGTGAGAATCGAGACATCTTTGCATGGTCCCCAAACGACATGCCGGGTGTCCCAAAGGATTTCTCCGAGCACAAATTACATGTCCGAGCTGATGCGAAGCCGGTCAAGCAACCCCTCCGCCGACTATCAGAAGAGAAGCGAAGAATCGTGGGAGAAGAGATAGCCCGGCTCCTCGCAGCCGGCTTCATCATGGAAGTGTTCTTTCCAGAATGGCTTGCCAATCCAGTTCTGGTTTTGAAGAAGAATAACAAGTGGCGCATGTGTATAGACTACACAAGCTTGAACAAGGCCTGCCCAAAGGATCCGTTTGCTTTGCCACGGATTGACCAAGTGATAGACTCTACAGCCGGATGCGAGCTGTTGTGTTTTTTGGATGCATACTCAGGGTATCATCAGATCAAGTTGGACCCAGCTGACCGCGTGAAGACTGCCTTCATCACACCCTTTGGAGCTTTCTGCTACCTGACAATGACATTCGGCTTGAGAAACGCCGGTGCCACTTTTCAGCGTTGCATGGAGAAATGTCTCTTGAAACAACTCGGCAGAAATGCCCACGTCTACATAGACGACATTGTGGTGAAGACAGAGAAGCGCGGTACCTTGCTGGAAGACCTGAAGGAAACATTTGCCAACTTGCGCCGATTCCAGATCAAGCTCAACCCCGAGAAGTGCGTGTTCGGAGTACCAGCCGGCCAGCTGCTAGGCTTCCTGGTCTCCGAACGCGGCATTGAGTGCAACCCTGTCAAGATCAAGGCCATCGAGAGGATGGAGATACCCACCAAGCTGCGAGATGTGCAGAAGTTCACTGGCTGCTTAGCCTCCCTGAACCGTTTTATCAGCCGACTAGGAGAGAAGGCCCTCCCCCTGTACCGACTCATGAAGAAGTCCACTCACTTTGAGTGGAATGATCAAGCCGACCAAGCCTTCCATGAGTTGAAGAAAATGTTGACCACTCCGCCTGTCCTGGCCGCGCCGACTGAGAAGGAGCCCATGCTCCTCTACATCGCCGCGACAAGCCGAGTCGTCAGCACTGTTGTTGTGGTCCAGCGCCCGGAGGAAGGCCGAGCCCAGCTGGTCCAGAGGCCGGTCTACTATCTCAGCGAAGTACTATCCAGCTCAAAGCAAAACTACCCGCACTACCAGAAGATGTGCTATGGGGTGTACTTCGCTGCCAAGAAATTGAAGCCCTACTTCCAAGAGCACCCCATCACGGTCGTGTGCACTGCTCCGCTCGCCGAGATCATAGGCAGCCGGGATGCATCCGGCCGGGTGGCCAAATGGGCCATTGCCTTGGCGCCTTACATGATTTTCTATCAACCCCGCACCACCATCAAGTCGCAAGCATTGGCCAACTTCCTCGTCGACTGGGCCGAGACCCAGTACTTACCGCCGGCTCCTGACTCTACCCATTGGCAGATGCACTTTGACGGGTCCAAGATGCGCACCGGCTTGGGAGCCGGCATCGTCCTCACCTCTCCCAAAGGCGACAAGCTCAAGTACACACTGCAGATCCACTTCGCCGCCTCCAACAACGTGGCCGAGTACGAGGCGCTCGTACACGGGCTCCGGCTAGCCAAAGAGCTCGGCATACGCCGGATCCTGTGCTACGGCGACTCCGACTTAGTAGTCCAGCAATCATCTGGCGATTGGGACGCCAAGGACGCGAACATGCCAAGCTACCGCTTCCTCGCCCAGCAGATGAGCGGATACTTCGAAGGGTGCGAGTTCCTTCACGTGCCAAGGGCCGACAACGACCAAGCAGATGCCCTAGCACGGATCGGTTCCACCCGACAAGCCATACCGACTGGCGTCTTCCTCCAACGCCTCCTCAAGCCGTCCATCAAGCCGTCTCCAGAGTCGGATTCCATCTTCGTACCGCCTGCGCCAGAAATAGCCGGATCCGGCTCAAGAAATCCCGCAGGCGGCATGGGGACTTCGACGACTGCCCCGGGAACTGACGTAGTCGCACCCGGCCCAGGGACCTCAGAGCCCGGCCCGGGGACTGCAGCAGTCGGCCCGGGGACTGCAGCAGTCGGCCCGGGGACTGCAACGACGCAAGAAGTGGTGGTCGACCCCAACACAACACCCAACCCACCCACCCGAGTCATGGTGGCCACAATAACAGCAGAAGAAGTCACAGCTCCCTCATGGGCCCAGCCCATCCTCAAGTTCCTAGTCAGCAGAGAGCTGCCGACTGATGAGATCGCAGCAAGACTAGTGCAACGACGAGCCACAGCATACACAATAATCAACAGGGAGCTTGTGAAGCGCAGCGTCACTGGAGTCTTCCAGCGTTGCGTCGAGCCAGAAAAAGGAGTGGCAATCCTCAAAGACATCCACCAAGGCGAATGCGGCCATCACGCCGCCTCAAGATCCCTCGTGGCCAAAGCTTTCCGCCATGGGTTCTTCTGGCCGACTGCCTTGGAGGATGCTAAAGAAATAGTCAAGACCTGCAGAGGATGTCAAGTCTTCAGTTCCAAACAACACCTGCCGGCTTCTGCCCTCAAGACCATTCCCCTCACCTGGCCTTTTGCCGTCTGGGGACTAGACATGGTGGGCCCTTTCAAGACAGCCCGCGGTGGCATGACACACCTGCTCGTTGCGGTGGACAAGTTCACAAAGTGGATCGAAGCCAAGCCGATTAAGAAGCTGAACGGGCCGACTGCCGTGACATTCATCACCGACATCACTACTCGGTACGGCGTGCCGCACAGCATCATCACCGACAACGGCACAAACTTCGCCAAAGGCGCGCTGGCACGTTTCTGCGCGGCACAGGGCATCCGACTGGACTTAGCGTCCGTTGCCCACCCGCAGTCAAACGGCCAGGTCGAGCGAGCAAATGGACTTATCCTCTCTGGCATCAAACCCCGACTGGTTGTACCACTGGAGCGATCGGCCGGCTGCTGGCTCGAAGAGCTGCCGGCTGTCCTCTGGAGTCTGCGCACTACACCCAACAAGTCAACCGGCTTCACTCCATTCTTCCTCGTGTACGGTGCCGAGGCTGTCATCCCAACACACATCGAGTTCGACTCGCCTCGGATCACCATGTACACGGAGGAGGAAGCCAAAGAAGCAAGAGAAGACGGCGTCGACCTACTGGAAGAAGGCCGGCTGTTAGCCCTCAGCCGGTCCGCCATCTACCAGCAAGGCCTGCGCCGCTACTACAACTGCAAGGTCAAGCCAAGGTCCTTCCAAGAGGGCGACCTTGTGCTCCGGCTGATCCAGCGAACAGCCGGCCAGCACAAGCTCTCGGCCCCTTGGGAAGGCCCCTTCGTCGTCAGCAAGGCACTCGGCAACGACTCCTACTACTTGATCGACGCGCAAAAGCCAAGAGCACGCAAGAGAGACGACTCCGGCAAGGAGTCGGAGCGACCATGGAACGCAAACCTCCTAAGACGATTTTACAGCTGAAAAGCAGTATGTATCACGCTACCTCTTTTGTATTAAGTTACAAACCAACAGGCCCCCCGAACAGTACTCGGGGACTGCCTTTTATTTATCTATGGATGACGAGTGTCATATCCATGAATGTCTTATTACATTTTGAATTCTTGTCCGGCACCGGGTCCGACTAGTCGGCCCGGGGACTGGCCGCCTTAAGCTATATTATAAGTTCTTCCCGAAGTCAGCAAAGTAGTGCGCCGGCTCCCCAGTCCTCTCTTGTTGAAAGTTGCAGCTCAAAGAACTGACTGTCCGACTAGCAAGAGAGAAGACAGAAAGGACGCCCACACGAAAACGGCTAAGGAACAACTAACCTATATAGCAAAAAGACGGCCTCTATATACGCCTGCCGACTGTCACAACAGCCGGCTGGCCGGCTTCCTAAAAACTTAGCTTAAGTCCGACCGAGCTAAAAGTACTTCCCCCTCCCCAATCGGCCAGGCACTCCCCGGCTACAGATTGCAGAGCAACTGTTTGACTAGGGAGGCGGCAACCAAGGGAGGGTGGCAAAGGAAAAAAGCAGATGGACAAAAAGCGAAAGTACAAGGAAAGACCGATTGCATAACTTATATACATAAAAGCCGCCTAAAGGCTGGCAACAGAATTAAGTTTGAATACACCCAGTGGGTGGAATTGCGCAGACTTAACCGAACATTGTTCAAAAGTAACAAGACAGGAAACAAAAGAAAGAAGACAAAGGCGCGAAGGCCGAGTTGGTCGGTGAAGGCAGCTCGCCGGCTGAAGGAGTGGCCGCCTAGCTGGTCCCGGCTTGACCGCCTCCCGCAACAGGAGACGCACTCGCACGCAGCATAGTGCTGGAGGCGCGGTCAGGCTGGCCGGCTGCTCCACCAGCCGGCTCGACGTCTTCACCCTCCTCCTCCTCCTCTTCGCCCTCGTCGCTGGAGTCGATCTCCTCCGCCGAGTCCTCGCCGTACGCCGGGTCCAGCCCGAACCAATCTTCCGGCTGGGCGACTCCATTGTCGTCCACCTCGGGGGCGAAGACGTTGGTGTCGGTGTAGTCGGCGATTGGCGAAGCCCGTCGAATGATGGCCGGCCGCGCCGGCTCTAGCTCCGCGTCGGCTTGCTGCCGCCAGGTGGCCAGCTGGTCCAGATTCAGGCCTGGGTACCAGGCCTTGACGAACTCCAGCGCCCGCCCGGCGCCGGAGCGAGCCGCTGACGCCTTCCAAGCCTCGAAGCGCCCGACGGCCACCTCCAGCCAGTCGGCGGTCCGACTGGGAGTGCGCGGGATCACTTGGCCGGGCCAGAGGGCGGCCAGGACCTGCGACCCGGCACGCTGAAGCCGGCGGAGCAGCCTGTGAGCCGGCTGGATACGAGCCTGGATCGCCAGGAGCTGCTCCTCCAGCGAGCGGCCGGCAGTCGGCGAAATCTCGAAGCCGGCTTGCCTCTTTGCTTGGCGACGAGCTTCGATGGCCTGGTTGGCGGCAGTGGAATAGCCGGGGAAGTACTCTGCGCAGAAAAGAAAACAAGAACCCCAAATCAGAAAAACAAGTCAAAATGACAGATGGCAAGAAAGGACAAAGGGGTAGACGACTTACCGTCAACCAGATCCTCAATCTGGCCATAGCCGGAGACCAGAGTCTGCCTGGCTTCGTCCCAGCCGGCCGCCTCCGTCTTGAACTCGGCCTGGAGGGCGGCTTCGCGGTCCTGCGCGGCCTTCAGCGCCGCCTTG
Source organism: Triticum aestivum (assembly GCF_018294505.1). Classification (NCBI taxonomy): domain Eukaryota; kingdom Viridiplantae; phylum Streptophyta; class Magnoliopsida; order Poales; family Poaceae; genus Triticum; species Triticum aestivum. The sequence goes on from NC_057802.1 coordinate 65,824,812, forward strand.
TGGCTTTCCTCCTGGTCGGCCAGCTTCTTGACCAGGCGGTCGCGCTCCTGCACCAAGGCGGCGAGCTCCGCGTCCTTGGCACGAAGAGCAGTCTGGGACTCCCCCAGCTGTGCCCTCAGACTGGCGTTGGCCGCTGCAGAGATAGAAGAAGAAGAACAATGAGAAATCATCAAAGAAGATCCGAGCCGACTGCTCAGCAGTCGGCCCGAATCTCGGGGACTACACCCAGTGGGTGCGCTGACGCGCCCCCACATGAGATAGAGATCAAGTCACATACCTCGGCTTTCAGTGAGATCGGCGGTCTTCTGCGTCAGCTCCCGAGCCTGGGAGTTGAAGGCGGCCGCTCGGAGGTTGTGGTAGTCCTGCAAGATGGACAGAAGACCGAAGTAAGAACAAAAATAGCAAAGGCAAATCCACCAAGAAGTTCCAAGCCGCCTGCTCAGCAGCCGACTCGGAACTCGGGGACTACACCCAGTGGGTGCGCTGACGCGCCCCCACGAGAAAAGTCAAGGGCAAAATTGAGAATACGAACCCGGATGGCTGCCCGCGTGGCGAGGAATTCGTCGGTGAACTGCCTCAGCGTCGCGGCTTGGTTCTGGAGCCGGGTCCGGACGTCTTGTGCAGCGATGTTCACCACGGCTGTCCCTCCGCCTGGCGTCCACCCGGAGGTAGCGCTGGCCGCCTCCGCGTCTCGGGCCGACGAGCTGGAGCCCACGGCCGGCCGTGGCTCCGACGCTGCCTTATGCGGCTCCGACGCGGCCTTCCCTGTGCGGCGGCTTGGCGGAACCCGGACCGCCACCTCAGCTCCCGCGGCCGGCTCGCCTTCCGCCGACTATGCGGGCGCAGGCTCGGTCTCACCGCCTTGGGCCGCCCTAGTCGGAGGAGTCGGCCCCGGCGCCTCCCTCACGAAGATGACGTCGTCGCCGCTCCCGCCCAGACCCGGCTGGGAACCGCTGGCTCCCCTTGGCGAGGGATCCGCGTCCCCGGGCGCCATGGCACGCAGGGGGGTGACCATCAAGGCCTCCCCTGCCGCCGCTTCGGCCTCGGCCTCTGCCTGGGCCTTGGTTGCAGCCTCGGCGAGCGCCTTCGCCGCCTCCTCGTCCCGAGCTGCCTGGGCGGCGGCTGCCTTCCGTGCCTCCGCCTCCCGCGCTTCCTGCTCCTCTCGCACCTCCCGCGCGTTCCTTTCCGTCGCCTCCAGGAGGGCGGCGCGGGGATCTACGCGGCGGGTGGTGCTCCCAGAGCCCCCTGGCAACTCGACAACGGAGCCGGCAGCCGCCCGCTCGAGTGACAGTGGAGCTCTGATCAAAGAAAAGAAGACAAAGGTTCAGAAGACCACCCAAGAAAAGAAAGAAGGAGAATACACAGAAAGAGAGAAAGCTTACGCTGACACAGCCTGCGGCTGCTTCACCACTCTGCGAAAGCGAGCCGCCTTCGCGGCCGCCTCTTCCCGCCTGGTGGCCGCCGCCCCACCCCTGGGCTTCTTCGTCCGGCTACCGAACATGCCCTGGGTGGCGCGACGTTTCTGGCCTCTACCACGAGCAGGCTGCGCGCCGGAGGAGCCCACGCCGCGTCCGGAGGCTGGCTGGTGGGGCGGGACGACTTCGGCTTCTTACTCATCCGGCCAATCATCGAAGGTCGCGGAGAACCCGGCGCCGCCTGCTTCGCCGCCGGCTTGGCCACCAGCCGGCTCGGCGGCTTCCTCCATATGGACCGCCCCCAGATCGGGGTCCTCCTGGTCGTGCTCGGTCCGGTCGGGGACGGAGCGGCGCTCCACGTCCGCCCCGCTGGCCGGCCGAAGCAGAGGACTCTGTCGAAAGAGCGAGCCGACTGAGTTAGAGTCGGCCCGGAGGAACTCGGCGACAAAGAGAAAAAGAGAAGGGGAGTGTACCGTAGGCGGAGGATTGGCGCGGCTGTATGGCTCCTTGCCGAATTGCCAGTCGTCGGGAAGCTGGCAGTTGGCGAGGTAGTTCACCATATCGGCGGCGTCGGCCTGCGGCATCTCCTTGGTACACATCCGGCTCGGATCGAGCTGGCCACTCATCTGACAGATCAGATGAGGCCGGCTCTGGAGCGGGAGGACCCGGCGTGTGACGAACGCGGCCAGGAGGTCGGGCCCCGTCAGGCCCTCCGTCTGGACCATCACCCGCAGGCGGGCGATGGCGGCGTTTCCTCCCTGCGACAGCGTCACCGCCCGGAAGGACCACTGGGGCAGCCTCCCCGCCGGCGGGCCGGCTACGTAAGCCGGCAGGTTGACGTAATCGCCCCGTGGAGCGATGTTCCGCACGTAGAAGTATGATTTCTGCCACTTCTTCACCGATTGGATCAGCGTGATGACGGGGAAGGGGTTGTCGGCGCCCGATCTCCGCGACGCGATGAAGGCGCCAGTGTGGGCCGGCACGCCCTGGCTGCGCGTACCCAACTTCGACTGGAAGAACTCCCCCCAGAGCTCAAGAGTGGGGAGGACGCCGAGATAGCCCTCGCACAGGGTGACGAAGGCCGACAGCAGCACCACCGCGTTGGGGGTGAGGTGGTGCGGCTGGAGCTGATAGAAGTCCAGCCAGGTGCGGAAGAAGGCGCTCACTGGCAAGCCAAAGCCGCGCAGGAAGTGCGAGCGGAAGACCACCCGCTCGCCATCCCCCGGCGCCGGCCTGATTTCTTTCTCCGGCGCGAGGCGAACCTCCACTTTGTCCGCACTGGGCAGACGCCGTGTGTCGCGGAGGAAGTCGATGTGGTCGTTGTGGACGATGGAGCCATCCCAATCCCCGCCACGCTGCTCTACATGGGGAGGCATGGCGGAAGCTAGCACGGCGGCGGAGGAGCGTGCGGAGGAAGAGCGCGGCGGCGAGGCGCTGTTGCGAGAACGAGCAAGGCAAGAAGACGGCGTAAGTAGGAGGAGCGTGCGAAGGCCTGCGGCCCTCCACCTCCCCCTACTTATAACCTCACGCGGCCGAAGAGGCCGGACGTGGGGGGAGACGTGGGATTAACTGCGCCCACTCCCCCCACGTCTCGCGTTTATTACGCATAAGTGCGAGCCGAAACTGCCGCACAGAACGTGTGGGCGGTTCCGGGATACAAAAGATCCGCGCATGGGCTGGGGCGCGGACGTGGCGGGCCCCCTCTCTGCGGCAACGTCCCGTCTCGCGCGTGGGCTGGCAGGCTTTCCGGCTACGTGGCGCGCCATCGGCCCGCGGCCGGCCCGCGGCCCGGCGCACATGCCCGCGGGTTCCCGCCCTCCGACTCCAGAAGATTTCGGCTCAGGCGACGTGCCTAACCAAGGCCGGCTCCCAGCTGCCGGCTTGTCGCGATGGGAAGCTGTTCGAGCTTCTCGAACCCTACTCCACCTCGAAGCCCGATCAGCTTCGGGGACTACTGTCGGAGTAAGTGGCCACGGGTAGCCAAGCCGGCTACCCCTGGCTCTTCAGAAAATTTATCAGGCCTTTGGGCCTTCAAGCACTCCAAGCATTTGGGCCGCCTTCCCCGGCCGGCTACCACTAAAGCCGACTCCCGGAAGGCGACCCAGCCTCACCGACTCCAAGAAGGCGGCCAAGAAGAACGCCGACTCCTAGAAGCCGGCCGAGACCACAACCGCCCCTACATAACGACGACCTAACGGGGCATGGCCACAGTGCAGCCCACGACCCCCGAAGCCCGAGGCAGGCATGGTTACAGGAGGCCGTACGGGAGGGATGTCTCCCGTGCGGCCGGGCACTGTAGCCACGCCAGCTACGACGTCATCCACGACCCCCTCCTGTACGGTCCAAGGACGGCGGGCCCCTTCAGCCAGAGAGAGGCGTGAAGGCGGCCCGGCTTTCCCTAGTCGGCCGGGAGCATAGCCGGCCTCCGGAAGCCGGCTACTCCCTTCCTCGAAGCAGGAGCCCCATTAAGGAGACAAGACGAGGTGAGGCTACAGTGATAGCCCCCGAGGCGGCCGACTGTAGCCATGCTCACCTCGACAAAGCCCTCATCATCAGAGGCGAGGCTACAGTAAGCAGAGCAGGACTAGGGGCGTTATCTCCTCGGAGAGCCCCGAACCTGGGTAAGATTCGCCGGCGTGCATGTCTTCGCCTCATCCCGTTTCTAGGCACCGGCGACGTCTTATTGGCTCCCACAATGATAAGCCATCCTTTGACATATGTCGCACCAACCACCCGACACTGGGTCACACATACACATGCATATCTCACTCGCACTTGATAGTCCCATCTAAAACTCTATCTCTCTCCCTCGTTTTCTCTCCATCTCACACGCACACACACACAATCTCATGCATAGCTAGCCAAGTATGGATGTCTCTCACTCAATTGTAGGCACACGCAGTCCCCCTATATGTATATGACTAGCTAATCTTAGTCTCCATCACAAACTTGTGCATGGTCTATGTCGATTTCTCTCGGGGCATCTTTCTATCGCGCACACACCTCCCTCGATCTCCCACCCATATAGTACCCTCATGATCTCGAGGGGGTCTCCCTATCACAAACACACCCTCTCGCCCTCCCCATGTGTCCCTCTTGACCTTTGTTCCTTGTTGGCCAGACCTCTATTGGACATGTGCTATAGGGGTGTCTCTCTCCGTTGCAAACAATCACACACTAGCTATCTTTGTGTATCTCCTCACCTCGCTTTTCTATCTCGGAGATGCATGCGTGATATGTTCGCCTAAGAAACAAAAAACCACACACTCTCTCTAATTTATCGTTTGTTGTCACTTTCTCTTTCACACACATACTCTTTTTGCACACTTACTCATTCTCCTTCACACGCACTTGATCCCTCTCGACTTAGGCACTCTCCTCGGTCCATAGCATATTGATTTACTGAAAAGTCAAACATCACAAAGTTTGACCATGTACGTGGAGAAAAACAATTACATCTGGAACGACAAACATATACCATTAGATTCACCATGAGATGTGGTTTCGTATGATGTATCTTTGGTATTGAAGATATAAATAACATTTGTGTAAACCTGATCAAAATTTCCAAAGTTTGACTTCTAAAAAAATTACATGCACTGCATTATCGAGCGGATGGAATATCTCTTTCCCCCTCTCAGCTATCTGACGCACCACTCAGCCTTATCGGGGCTCCTCAATCTTTCTCAAACTTTATATCTCCCTGGTTCACACATACACATGTCTCGCTCGCGCTATACATATAGACCCATCCAACACTCTCCGCCCTTGTTCTCTCTCTATGTGCCACGCACCCCCCTAATAAGTACCATAATCCCTCACTCCATCATAGGCGCAAGCACTCCCCCCTAAGTATGATTCTCTCTCACTAGCCATCAGGAACACACGTATTGTCTCCTTCCATCCATACGTCTATCTCGATATCTCTCGTGGTATCTTCTATCGCGCACACACGTTGTCACTCGATCTCCCACCCATGTAGTCCCATCACGATCTCCAGGGGATCTCTCTATGACAAACATACACTCTCTCCTCCCCATGTCTACATTTTCTCTGTACGTCTCTCTCGACCTCTCTCCCTTGTTTGTCAGACCCCTCTTAGCCACGTGCTAGGGGTCTTGCTCTCTCGGTTGCAAACAACCACACACTATCTCCTCACCTTGCTTCCGTTGTCGAAGATGCATGTGTGATATGTTTGCATAAGACACACACGTTTTTTCTCGACTTTTATCAAGTGTTGTCCATGTCTCTTTCACACACGCACACACACTTTTTTCACTCGCTCTTTTTATTTCTCTCTCTCTCTAGTTAGGGACACTCTCACGTCCATAAGCATATGGATGTTTTGAAAAGTCAAACCTCAGAAAAGTTTGACCAGGTATATGTGGAGAAAAACATTTACATCTAGAAAGATCATTAGATTCATCACAACATGTACTTACTTCATACTATCATTTATCTTTGGTATTGTAGATATAAGTAATTTCTTTATAAACATGGTCAAAGATTCAAAAGTTTGACTTAAAAAATGTTGGAACTACATTATCGAACGGAGGGAGTAGCTCTTTCTCTCTCTCTGCCTGCTATCTCTCACGGGCCTCCCCTCTCACATGAACACTCTATACCGATTGATTATACGCTCACTGTGTCAGCGTATAGCTCTGTATATTGTTTAGTTGACCGGTCAACCAGTCCACATGCTGCTTTGTCAGCTCGTGTTCTGTATCTTCGTGTGCTGGCCCATGTGGCAGTGGGTGAAAATAAGTAAACTAGAGGCCCATCTCACACGCGGTGAAGTAAACAAAGTTGAAACCACTCGGGGTAGCACCCCGCACGCTAGTAAATTGAGGGCGCATTGAGGACACACTTCTTCCGCGTGGAGGACGCACTCGCGCACAATTCACCACTGCGCGGCGGCGTGCATAGAAGGACGCACTCGCACACACCCGGCACACAACACACACCAGCACACGTGTACACCGGCGTCGCCGCCGGTTGAGATGGACGGCGAGGCAGCCAACAAGCGGAGGCGGCTCGAGCCAAAACCGCATCCGGTGAGCCTGGACTTCATCAGCAGCCTCCCCAATGACATGCTACTCGTCATCATCGGCCTCCTCCCCACCAAATCTGCCGTGCGGACCGCCCTGCTCTCCCGGCGGTGGCGCCCCCTCTGGCGCCGCGTCCCCCTCAACCTCACCGTCGATAGCTGCCACTGCGGCGGGGATTGAAAACGCATGGCCGCAGTCTCCAAGATCCTTTCATCGCACCCTGGGCGAGCCAGACACCTTGACATCCGCATGTTCAGTACCAACTACAAGGTCCAACCCAAGTTCGACGAGTGGTTCTTATCCCCCGCCCTAGATCAGCTCGAGGAGCTCAGCTTTGAAGCTGGACGATGTCGCTCTCTGCCGCCGTCCACGCTCCGCCTCGCACCAACGCTGCACCGCGCCAGCTTCAGCTCCTGCTATCTTCCCCAGATTAATGTCGCGCCCGCCCTTCTTCTCCCTCAACTCAAGCAGCTCGACCTCTTCGACGTTGTCATCTCGAAGAAGGCTATGGAGCACCTGCTCCGTAGCTGTACTGCGCTCGAGTACCTTCGTCTTGAGCAGATCCACGGGTTCATTAGCCTCCACATCGCCTCGACGAATCTTCGATGGATTTATGTGTCTTGCTGGCCCCGCAACAAGACATCAATTGGGAAGAGATCACTCTAGCTGTTCCATGTTATGGTCATTGAGAATGCGCCTTTCCTTGAGAGATTGCTTGTATCGGATCTAGAAGGTCCAACAAAAATCAGCGTCAATGACCCGCCAAAATTGATAGTGTTGGTGCACTCGTCTGCCAAATTCTCCGTACTCTTTATTGGATCTGTAATCGTTCAGGTACACCACTCATCTTCTTCTCCGTCTTCTTGAAATTCACATTTTTAAATTTCTTCTTGATGTATTTACGACCGTCTTCCAGAAAATGATTCCCACAAGCTTGACCCAGTCTATGCGCACAGTGAAGATCTTGGCAATAAAATCCATCGGCCCCAATCTGGATCAAGTTGTTGGATTCCTTACATGCTTTCCATGCATGGAGAAGCTACTCATCGAGGTGAAACTTCTTTCCTATTAGTAAACGGTAATCAGAACGTTGCTCAAATTTTTCGTAATTTTCCCAAATTACGATGACAAGTATAGTGTTCAAAACTGCATCTACGCACTGCACCGAAAGAAATGTTTTTAGTATTTTTTTTCTCACGTGATCACCTGCATCATTTTTTTGTTGTACTACTATAGTAGCCTAGGCTAGTCATAGTGGAAAGTAACTTAGACTACTCCAGTAACTCTATGGTTACCCTAAGAGCAAGTACTACCGCCGTCCTGGTTTACTCTTCCTATTTTGTAGTATCAAAATTTGACCATAGATTTAACTGACAAAATGTTAATGCATGTCACTAAGAACTATATCGTTGGATTCGTATTTGAACATAATTTCAAATGGTGTAATTTTTAGTGACATGCATTGGCATTTTCTTACATAAATATATGGTCAAAAATTTATACTAAATAAGAGGTAGTACAAAAGTGGGCTATAATGGCCCTCCACTATGTAGGCCAAAACACGTGCCAAATTCAATTGTGATGCATTTGGCATCGATGCCCCTCCATTGCTCACCTGGTGCCCCAATCTAGATCACCTACTTTGCTCCGGTGCCAAATTAACTCACGCAATGAAAAAACACTTGCGTGGGAGAGAGAGAGGACTGAGGCAATAAAAAAACACTTGTTTGGGAGTGAGAGGCTGGTGTAGTTGGTTTGATTGATTTTTTTATACATGTGGGTCTGTGTGCACCACGGTGCCAACTCTCTCACATCGCGAGAGCGGTGCCAAAATCATTTGATTTGACATCGATGCGTATTATGTCATCGGCCACATAGTGGAAGGCAACAAATGCCCAAGCTCTTCACGTACTCCTAGGTAAATGAGAGGAAATAGAAAGAGAGAGAGAGAGTGAAAAAATACACTAGCCAGCCAACCCTATCGTATGAGCGAATGATATTGGTACCTCTTGATGACACGGCAATCTTATACAGCCAGCTGCTCCAATATGTTCTCTTCTTTTGCAGATAAAAAAAGACCCGAAAGTGAAAAATGTGTTGCACTATAACAATCTCATCGAATGCCTTGATCTCAATCTTATAGAAATTGATTTGATCGACTACCGAGGCAGCACATTTGAGATTAAATTGGCCAGGTTCTTTGTTCTGGAGGCAAGTGTGCTCAAGGTAATGAGGTTTGGCGTTCTCTGGCGCAACAATGAATGGCGTGATGATCACCGCAAGCGTCTAAGCCTAAATGACAAAGTCTCCGCAGAAGCTGAATTTGGTTTTGAAACATCAAGTGGCCAGAGACTCGAAAACTTATTTGCCCATTAGTGACTTGTCAGGGCGGTGGATTTTAGTTTGTATGATAATGCTGCAGCCACCTAAAGTAACGAAATTTCTTACGTAAACTTCCTAGTAATTCCCTCTTCGTAGGTGCAGCATTACTCCTAACATTTGTAATATCAGTTTGAAACTTGTAATATTGCCGTGTTCTATTCCTGTGTTTTCAAAATCCTGCGAATCAAACAGGTCCTGAGTTGGTGATGATGTTGTGCCTGCCATCTTTCACCAATAGGCGTCGGATCTAGATCTGACGCATACAAACCAAACTTCTCCAGTTTTGCAAAATGATGCCCGCACTTGTTCCCTATTTACAAACAACTCCTTGTCTCTCACAATCAGCCTTATCTCCTCCCCACCATATCTAGAAGCCCATGGAAAAATCTGGCGCGATGGCCGGTGCCGGTGCCGTCCACCCCCCAATCTTGGTGTTCCGTGCAATGCACGGGCATCTATGCACGGGAAATTATGTCGAACACGGCTAGTTGTAAGCAGGCTAGGTCTACAGCCATGATGATAGTGACTGCAGACGGTGAGGCTGACTATGGTATGCCGAACATGGCGCCTATACTCAGGTGTCATCTCCGACATAGGGTCTTGTCACTTCACTGTGAGGAGCAGCACGTAATAATTTGACCAATGGGTAGTACAGTGCTACTACATTGGTAGTACTACTACTACTACTAGCACCACCGTCTGGATTTAGTAGTACTACCACGTCCATCTGGATTTAGTATTTAACTAGCAATATTTAGTAATGCATGTCACAAAAAATGTACTACTCCCTCTTTAAATAAATACATGGTGTATTGTTTTATTCCTATCGGCGAGGTAACTTAATGTCTTTTTGCTACTTAACAGGATTACATGCAATGAACTAACCACCGAATGTGATGTTTGGTAGTATCAAGTCATTGAAAGCATGCAACGGGCACGGAGGGGGACGCAGCTTCATTGACTTACTGCACCTGCCTTTGGGTGTATGACACGTGGGTCCAACGGGTGGCTGGCCAACCTGTCATACAGCCAAAGGCAGGTGCAATAGAGGGGCGAGGAGTAGATGGCCAACACGCACGTGAATTCAACACAGTCTGCAGTTCTCATATAAAGGCTCCCGCCAGTCCAATCTACGAAATCCTACGCACCTACGCACCCAACGGCAAGAGTGATCACTCCAATCGCAAGATCAGTTGACTAGAAGCTAGACCCATGGAGGCGATCAGCGCGAGCATCAGCCGGCTGTGCCAGATGGTCCACGACGCCGGCCTGCGGCCCGGCACCGAGGATTGTCTCCAGGTAGTGCTTGAGGCTGCCAGGGTGAGGGGCCGCTTGGACGACAGCTTCGTCTCCTTGCTCGACGAGGTCCTCGTCGGCTTCCTCGACAAGTTCACTGTCATCAACAAGCTCGCGGAGGACCTTGACGTACGCCTCCAGCCCACGTGCCCAGGATTTGCAATGCCTGCCACCCTCAACGGCCTTTATGGTGACAACCTCTTTGACGCACTGGTGGCCCTGCGACTGCCCGCCGTCGCGCCGGAGAATGTCCACCTCGAGGTCGCGCTCGCCGCGCAGCGCCTGGCGCAGCAAGACACCATCGACATAATCACCCACGTCTATGCGCAAATCGTCCGCAAGGACTACTACATGCAAGAGGAGGACGATAGGACGCTGGCCTTCTTGGACCGCAGGGCAACATTGGACGACATTGTTCAGAAGCACGTTGAGCTTGCCGCCAACGCCGCTGCTCCTCACACGTCGGTTGGTGACCAGGTGCACTAGGGCGTGAGGATGTCATTGATAGATCCGTATGTATCTTTATCTTTCCGTCAAATCCATGTAGTAATATATGGTACTACTAGTAATTATCTTACCTTTCACATCAACTTCATAATTTTCCTACGTACTCCATGCATGAACCGTGCCAGAACCAAACTTCTCATTACTCTAGGGAAAATCATTGTTTCTATCTATCGGTCGCCCCATGGAGCAGAACCAAATTTTACAAGTTACAAGTTCAAAAGGAAAAGCCTGCCGTGTTCGCGTTGCACCCCCACACGGTTTGTCCGGCACGCCGCTCAAGGGTGAATGTGTGCTGTGTTGCATTTTCACTTACAAGTGGGACCGCAGTTGAGCAAACCGACTATCGGAAACCCCCCACCCCGCCCACCGCGCGATGACTGAGAAAACAGGAGGGAGAAGAGATGGCTGTAGCTAGCGCAGACTCCAAGAAAATTGGTGTCGGATGGGACTCGTGTGGGTGGCGTGTGCCGTACTGCTAGACATGAATGCTAGTTATGGCCCATGCCACCCCACTATATCGAGGTGCTGGATACTCCACTATATCGAGTACGTAGAAGAAATTTCCTGGAGTCCATGCTCAGCCCTCCTCTATCTCTCTTCTGAGCCAGCCAGCAGACGCGCGGAGCCCGTCGTCTGTTTGCTCATATGCGGTCCCACATGTCAGTGAAAACGCAAGAGGACCCACTGAACCTGCACATCTTTCACCTCGACGTGCTGGTGATGAAAAACAAATCCAATAAAGTTCTTCGGTGGCCGCTTTTGGAGTTACTCTAGAGTAGTAAGATTCTATTTACAGTTTAACCCAAGATGCACATCACGTGGCTTCACCTACCACTCTATTTTCTTGCATGACATGACTTGGATGCTGGATGTCCCACGTGTCGGCAAAAGAAGGAAGAACTCGACCAAATCATCGGTTGTGCTCTCGGATTAGACTAGTTGTGCTAACTTAAAATTTTATTGTGTAGAATGGATGCAAGTTTTGGTATTGGGAAGAAGAGTACAACGATATATTGATAGAGCGCAATTTAGTAGATGTTCTAGCACTTTTAACTAGCATAGAGGCTAGAGATGGGACTAGTGCACTTGTTGATAGAATAGAGGCTAGACACGTCTACTTCTTTACAATCGAAGAAGAAAGAAGCACGCAAGATCGAGCCTCCGCAGATCAACAATGAATGCATCGAGAAGGCACTAATCCAACTTATAGGAGCAGTTATGGAAGTTGGATATCTTCTAAAATGTATTCTTGTGGTTCTTGTTTTCTTTGGTCTTGCTTTTCTAGTCAAAATTTTGGTGATGTATTTCCATGTATCAAAAAATCAATGATGAAAAAAAGATGTGTGTTTGCAAAGAAAAATGTACGCGGCCGGGATGCGGTCGCGTGTTCGGCAGCTGAGCACCGCATCCAAGAAATGGCCCGGACACGACCCCATTGCCCTACCCAAACGGACAGAATCCGGGCAAAATGGGGGTCCGTTTGGGGTCGTGCGTTGGAGTTGGCCATACAAGTGGGACCGCAGTTGAGGAAACCGACTATCGGCAAACCCTCACCTCGCCCGCCACGCGATGGCTGAGTTAGAGAAACGACGAGGTTGAAGAGATTGCTGTAGCACGGACTCCAAGAAATATGGTGTCAGATGGAAGTCGTGCTGGTGGCGTGTACCGTACTCCTGAACGTGAATGCTTGTTCTGGCCCATGCCACCCTACTACTCCTACTACTCCTATCGGGGATTCGAGGTGCTGGTTACATACAGCGAACACATTAACATATGGCCCACCTCACACTGTGGCCAAATTTCCTGGAGTCTGTGCTAGGTTAAAAAGTGATCTTTGTGAGGATGGGTGGCTGGTCTCAAGTTTAGAACCTGTTGTATTACGTACGTAGACGTAGAGATAGTGCAGCATGTGAAGCTAGTACAAATAGTGTACTATTGTTGATTGGCCTCATCCGATAACCTGTTGCAATGCACGTACAATTATGTATTCGGAAAATATATTTTTGCCTCGTCGCAGCACCCACTCAGAGAAGCGACTCGATAGCCATTCATAAATTTAGTAAGTTTATCACAGGCATATCATTTTATTACATACAACAGGTCATCAACCCACAACAACAATGAGGATACATTATAAATACTAAAGTTTTCATCACACAACAAATAACAAGCAATGAAATGAACTTCAACTCAACCAATCCTCGGCGTTGGAAACGCTTGCTTTGAACCAAAAGCGATTCTCTCGGAAGAGCCAGCTACTGGCAATCTCGATACCAACGCAGGACTGATCATCCAGGCTGAAGCGGCGTACTATATCACGACCAGGGTAGGGAACCAACGCAATGTCCGACGTATAGATACAGTTGCTTCTCATAAATGGTAGTAACATTGTGTCAACAGCAGTTGGATCGCCTTTCACCATCATTGGATAGTTTTGTCCAAGGAAGAGCGAGTTTGCTCCAAGACTATCAATACTGTACCAGGGAGAAGGTGTTGGCGCTAGCACACTAGTATCCATCCCGAATACCATGCAACGGGTGTTGGAATAGGTCCGGAGAGTGTGACCATGGGAGACAACACCTGGTCCCTCAGTAGTAACATCAGGAGTGGGTTGTATACAGACAAGAAGGGGTGATCCATTGGAAGTTGCCAGGCGCCACTGAGTATATGGGCCCTCCTCGTCCTGATGCTCGTGATCAGCACCATCTTCATCTCCCCCTTGGTTATAAAAAATTTCTAGTATAGGCGGTGGAATATTCACAGGACCTTGGAAACACAAGAAGAAGGTTAATTAGTATAGAAGGGAAACTTGCTAACTCGAATGCATGTGGATGAACAATTATAATTACGGTGGAAGACAAACGTACCGAAACTACGAGGATCCCATGCAAAAACAGTGCCACGAGTGGTGGCAGCAAACACAAGACCCTCGTATTCAATTGCATCATAGTACACATCCGTGTATAGAAACTGATTTTTTAGACATATCCATCCAGTCGAACCACGAACGACGGCAACCAGCTTGTCGAAGATAGCGACAACTTGATAGTTCTTGTAATTTCAAGAGCGGTTGGGAACTCGAGAAATTGCTATGTTCCGTAGACGACAGTCACCATGATCATATTTGAACATGTGTAGATCATCTGTGTGCTCAACCTCAGGGCACTCGGAGATTTTTGGAAGTGGAATCTGCTGACGAGTGTACACATTCACAAGTTCCCACTCGCAATTGTACCCAATATAAACAACCCAATCTCCATTTGCGCCTGCCCAAGCCTTGCCCTCAAGCAATGGCATCTTAACATCATACGTATCATTATCAAGCGGCATCAACTTTCACAAGGCGAGGCTTCCGTCGTCCCCACGCCAGTCAGCAGGGTCACGGCGAAGAAGATAGGGGAGATCAAACCGCTCCTGGACCCTTGGGTTCCTTGTAATAATGTTATTAGTTGAGTCGAGAATGTTCTTGAACGAACCTGCCATGCTAGCTGAGGTGATGACATCGCACCGATCAATGAGTTCCCCCACCATGTCATCTTTCAGATCGGGGCAAGAATAATGGGGTCGTTTCCGACTTGTTCCCTCCATGGAGAAGACGATCGAACAATGGTAGAAGGAAGGGTGAAGGCAAATGGAGGAGGGAGTAAGAGCGTGCGACAGCAGTTCCAAATCAAGAGGGAAAGCCGAAGAGTCGGTGGACGGTTGCCAGTTTGCCACGGTACACGAAGAGGCGCCCCGGCCTACACGTCCTTTCGGAAATTGTACAAAAGGACTCACCGTCTTCTCACTGACATGTTGGAACGGGAACACATGTCAACGAAACACGGTGTGTAATTTCTCGTGCAAAATGCGATCTGGCCGCGTTGGCCCGAGGTGCCGCATTAGTTATCGACCTTTATTTTTTAACATACAATCTGAGTGGATAGCTCCTGTGGTCATCACACGTGAGCGGATATATAGGTGGGCTAGGTGGGCAGGCGGCAACAATCTAAGTGCTAAAAGTGTTGATCTCAAAAAAAGAGTTGATCCAATGCTTGGTTTTGTTTGGATTTTCCAACTATGACTATTGGATAGAGTGAATCAATGGCTTATGTTCAAAGTTATTCTAATACTATAGAATGGTATAGGAACGTGGAGAGATTTGGTTGATTTTATATCGCTGAATAATATAAAATATTATGAGTGCAGACGCTCCACCCCGAGGTTTGTAGCTCCTTCTCGGTCGTCGGGAATCTATGTTCTTCCACTCTTTTGTTAAAGACATGAGCTTTGTTCATCCTGTTGCCGACACGCGGGACATCTATATGCCTCCATTTTACAAAATCATACTATATGCCTCCATGATATGTGGGACATCTAGCATCAAGGTGGCGTTTCATGCAAGAAAATGGAGATATGCAGTGCATAAGTGAGTCGTGCACTTCGATGGCACCTAGTGCCATGCAATATTTTTTCTCCTCGATGGCACGTGAATAGTGCACGTACTCAATGATAGAGCACGGGATGGTAGCCATGGACATGGTTGGCCCTTTTTGAAGAGAGTACTAATAAATAACTTTGATGTGTCCCGTCAACTCGCAGAACGACGAGAAGCTTGCTTACTACGCCTTCTCCCTCGCCAACGCGTGCGCTGTGGCTCGCAGCACGAGGAGAAACTTTTGCTTACAAGCGGTGGACGTGCAACAGTTCATTTGGTTTCAGATTGCCAGAAGTACTACTGTAGTACCATCATTATTGTTCGACTTCCGGAAGAGGAGAAGAGCCAAGCGCAAGGTCACCTACTAACCTAGTACAGTACTACTATAGCCAAAGCTGGTCCACCTTTTTAGAGCATGTTTAATAAATATAGGCGGCTCTTGCAGCGACACATCATTTAGAGCAAGTACTCTCTTCTTAAGAACAAAGGAAGTGAAACAAAAGTTGGAGTGGATGCTAGATTGCCAATTAAAACATGATTACATAGAAAAAAAATCCTATAGCATTCTATCCTATGAATCAAACGACCAATGTAGGAAAATTATGAGGGGGGTCTCTCCAACAGTGTTCCTTGGCTCGCACCTAGCATCACGGTGGTCGAACTTGGAGTCATTCATCTGGTACACGTGGCATCTCAGATCTGGACACAAGGTGACGTGACCTCTCATTTCCTCCGCCATTTGAAGCGGCGCGCTGGTGGAGGGCTAGCATACTCCAATATTAGCTTGGCTCTATGTGATGTGGCAACTTCATATAGTAACCGGATGCTGGCTATACTACTACGGTACTTACACTCCAAGAAGTGACTTGAAAACCATTCATAAATTGAGTGTATGACATGCATTTGCAACTGAAATGTACCATTCATTAAATACAACAAGTCAGCAACACACAACGACAACGAGGATACATGTTGGATTATAGATTATTTCCAACAAAACATTCTAGCAAATACTAAAGTTTTCATCCCACAACAAATAACAAGCAATGAAATGAACTTCAACTCAACCAATCCTCGGCGTTGGAAACGCTTGCTTTGAACCACAAGCGATTCTCTCGGAAGAGCCAGCTACTGTCAATCTCGAGACCAACGCAGGACTGATCATCCAGGCTGAAGCGGCCTACTATATCACGACCAGGGTAGGGAACCAACGCAATGTCCGACGTATAGATACCGTTGCTTCTCATAAATGGTAGTACGTTGTGTCAACAGCAGCTGGATCGCCTTTCACCATCATTGGATAGTTTGGTCCAAGGAAGAGCGAGTTTGCTCCAAGACTATCAATACTGAACCAGGGAGAAGGTGTTGGCGCTAGCACACTAGTATCCGTCCTGAATACCATGCAACGGGTGTTGGAATAGGTCAGGACAAGGCGACCATGGGAGACAACACCTACTTCCTCAGTAGTAACAATCTGAGTGCACTGTATACAGACAAGAAGAGGTGATCCATCGGAATTAGTTGCCAGGCGCCACTGAGTATATAAGTTCACAGGACCTTGGAAACACAAGAAGAAGGTTAATTAGTAAAGGGAAACTTGCTAACCCGCATGCATGTGGATGAAACAATTATAATTATGGTGGAAGACAAACGTACCAAAACTACGAGGATCCCATGCAAAAACAGTGCCACGAGTGGTGGCAGCAAACACAAGATCCTCGTATTCAATTGCATTACAGTACACATCCGTGTATAGAAACTGATTTTTGAGCAATATCCATCCAGTCGAACCACGAGGGCGGCAACAAGCTTGTCGAAGATAGCAACAACTTGATAGTTCTTGTAATTGCAAGAGCGGTTGGGAACTCAACAAATTGCCATCTTCAGTAGACGACAGTCACCATGATCGTATTTGAACGTACGTAGATCATCTGTGTGCTCAACCTCAAGGCACTCAGAGATTATTGGAAGTGGAATCCGCTGACGAGTGTACACATTCACAAGTTCCCACTAGCAATTGTACCCAATATAAACAACCCAATCTCCGTTTGCGCCAACCCAGGACTTACCCTTAAGCGATGGCATCTTGACATCACACGTATCATTATCAAGCGGCATCAACTTGCACAAGATGAGGCCTCCGTCGTCTGCGCCCATGCGAACAGGCTTATAGCGAAGAAGATAAGGGAGATCAAACCACTCCTGGACCCTTGCGTTCCTTGTAATGATGTTATTAGTTGAGTCGAGAATGTTCTTGAACGAACCTGCCATGCTAGCCGAGGTGATGACGTTGCACCGATCAATGAGTTCCCCCACCACGTCATCTTTAAGATCGGGGCAAGAATAATAGGGTCATTTTTGGCTTGTTCCCTCCATGGAGAAGACGATCGAACAATGGCAGAAGGAAGGGTGAAGGCAAATGGAGGAGGGAGGAAGAGCGTGCGACAGCAGTTCCAAATTGAGAGGGAAAGGCGAAGAGTCGGTGGATGGTTGCCAGTTTGCCACGGTACACGAAGAGGCGCCCCGGCCTACACGTCCTTTCAGAAATTGTACAAAAGGACTCGCTGTCGTCTCACTGACATGTTGGAACGGGACCACATGTCAACGAAACATGGTGTGTAATTTCTCGTGCAAAATGCGATCTGGCCGCGTTGGCCCGAGGTGCCGCATTATTTCTCGACTTTATTTTTTAATGGCGTGCCATTCAGTTTTGAAGCATGACTAACTGGCACTGTTTGCAGAGAAAATATAAACTACTCTACCACTACTCCACCTCTAGTACTAGTAGTGTAAAAAGATATAGGCTGGAGCTTCAGAGCTTTCTTGCTAAGGGCTGCCCACTTGCTTCTCACACTATCACCCTCTCTCTAGACTAAAAAAAGACGGCCTCTCTCTCCCTCCTCACCGGTGGTTACAGATCCGCCGTGGAAGAAAAGGACGTGCAACGTTGATGCACTCGTTGTCGGCGAGCGAGGTTACGCACTGACGACAAGGCCGTCCTCTCAGACCTAGCGCCCGCGCGGGATGGCCTCCGTCCCCAAGCTTGCTGCCGTAGTGCGTGCGGAGGATGACGAATACGAGCGAAGCCACTTCCCGCTGACCCTCAGGTATGCTACCTCTTTTCGAACCATACCCTTTTTCTATTGCCCCATCTGCCATGTCGCTGCATGTGGATCTTTTTCCACTCCACCATATTCCCAATTTGCTATCCTCTGCTCTGCCGGTCACGCAGACGAAAAGCTTAATTTGCACTATTAAAGGAAACCCTACTTCATGCAGACTAATCCATGTCCGGGTTGAATAAGGAAAGGAAGGGAGATTGTACTGTCCAAGAGAGTAGGCATCGAACCCGCATCTAGGTTGAAAAGGGGGAAATCAGTAGCTAAGGAACGACTCTCGTGTCTCTTGGTTGAAGAAGGGTAGAAAGGCATGACAATGCAATAGAGAATGACCAGGTCGATCGGTTTGTTGTCAGGACCGGATTTTCGGGATATTAATTTCCCAGAAAATGGCCCTTGTGCTCACCAGCCCCAGGATTACTGTTAGCTGATGAGGCACCAACTTGATACAGAAATTCCAAGCAAAGTACAAAATATGTAGTACAAGACCATTGTGGCCTCTGAGTACAACAATTGGTTTCTAATGGTTGATGGCGGAAGCGGTTTGAGGTCCATCTGCGTCTATGGGACTCCATTTCCCACAGGAACAGCTGACCAGGATAACTCCTATCTTCGCGAGGCTGCTACCATCACTACGTAGGTTCCGGGGCTGTCATCGCAACGCTCCTCTCCATGCAAGAAATCTGGCCAAGACAATAGCCAGGGACAAGCCAGTGAGTACTTTTGAATTTAGTCGCAAACATTATGAACACGGGTTTAATATAACAAGGGATAATCATGCTCTGAAATATTCTATGATCATAACGTCAGTCACGAAATAAACAAAATCCATGATGCACGCATGCAGGTTGTTCATATAAAATATAAATATGCAATACGGGAGTAGAAATAAAATGCACCGATCGAGTGTCTGAAGCGACGCCTCGAAAGGATAATAAGATAAATCATGCCTCAGTCGGGCGTCTGAGCGACACCACATAAAGA
Source organism: Triticum aestivum (assembly GCF_018294505.1). Taxonomy (NCBI): domain Eukaryota; kingdom Viridiplantae; phylum Streptophyta; class Magnoliopsida; order Poales; family Poaceae; genus Triticum; species Triticum aestivum. The sequence goes on from NC_057802.1 coordinate 65,843,980, forward strand.
GCTTATAAATAAAAGAAATAACAAACATGCCACAGTCGGGCGTCTATGCGACACCACAATAAGGGCTTATAAATAAAATAACAAGCATGCCACAGTCGGGCGTCTGAGCGACACCACATAAAGGGCTTATAAATAAAATAACAAGCATGCCACAGTCGGGCGTCTGAGCGACACCACATAAAGGGCTTATAAATAATTTAAATAACGAGCATGCCACAGTCGCGCGTCTGAGCGACACCACATAGAGGGCATATAAGAAAATAATCACAATGAATATCCAGGAGGTAGAACCGTCCTAGGGATACTCAATAATTCAAATAATGTAAATGGGTAGTCCGCAATAATAATAATCATAATCCTCATATGTCACAGGTCATAATCAATGTTCTGGTTTAGCAGTTTTTCCTCAATAGACTGACACTAAACCCATCTCAGACTGTAGTCCTTACCCATGGACACGGCTATCCGAATAGATTTAACCTCTACAGAGGGTGTACTCTTTACCCACGAGTAACGGATTTCTTTAGTCCATCGGGACTAATTTCTTCTACGGTCTTTTAATTGAAAACACACCTGTCCGCACACACCAGCCTAACTTATCGGTGTCTGGAATCACCCACGACACCTGTCAAGCAAAACTCTAAGTGGGAAGGCTACAACCTCGATTAGCATGGGATCACAAAATTTATACAGCGCGCAAACTAGGGAAGCCACTCCCCTCGGCTACAACCGGAAACACCTATGCCCCCGGACCAGGTGGCATGCCTACCGGATGCCTCCGGTATCTCCCACCATGGCCTCTCTGTACGGTGTGTGCTTGGATGGGTTGACAACTTACTGAACCGTACCCTACCTGCGGCAGGGACAAGTGGTAGTACGGAACAAGTATGGGGGTTACTGGAGCAAGACTCGATCTACGTCCGACTCAGGAGGTCCAAGTATTCCCTGTATGATTAGCATGACAAATGTATTTCAACTAACAGACAGTATCACCACTCATCATACCTCATCATGCCATATCGGACACACTCGTCTCGACGAGGAACTAGGGACAAGCTCGTGTCTACCCAAGACAGAGACTTTCCCGGCTCCCTTCCGGTATGCATGAAAAGCTTACGAGGATGATTACTATCACCAGCATATCCATTTCTAACAGCAAAGAATCTCCATTATGCACTCATGCGTACGATTGTATCGCCACATAAAATAACGAATGCTCCATGTCAAGGTGGTGTTGTAACCGTATCAAACAACACACAAAAGTTGGTTGATAGGCTGGCGGGGGTGCAGGGGGTAACCGACGGCGAGGTCCGCGGTGGACAGTGGTTCGGGAGCAATTGGGGCTTTGGGCAACGGTGGTTCCTGATCAAGTTTGAGAGGTGGGGTGGCTCTGCAAGATCGAGGGGAAGAAGACGGTGGCTCTGGATGGGCTGGGGAGGCCTTGCTTGCGACGAAATGGAACGGAGGGCGGCGGCGGCCGAACCTGCCAGAGATGAGGAAGACGTTCTCTTCCGGTCAATCTGTGGCTTGGGGTAGCTCTAAGGGAGAATTGGAGCACTGCTCGATGTCGAGGGGAGTCGGAGAAGGGCCTATATATAGGCGGCGACGTTGGTCCCGTGGCTGCGGATAAGCTCACCGGCGAACCGCCGTTCTGTAGCCTGCAGGACAACGTGGCGGCGACGGGCACTAGTGGCGAGCTCGCGGATAAGCTCGGGCTGCCCAGGGGCGAGCTGGCGCGTGGCTGTGGCTCGGGCGGCGCCCTCCATGGCAGAGGTTGTCGGAGCGGCGGTGGCGGCTTGCGTTGGTGGCGCTGTGGAGCTCCAGGAGCGGCTCTGCGGCGAGGGAGGAGTCGGGCGCGTTGGCGGTAAGTGGCCAAGGGTCAGCACTAGCGCGGGGAGGGCGACATTGAGACGCGGCGGCTCGGTGCGCGCGCGTGCAAAACGTGCGCTCTGGGCGCGCCCAGCGCACGCACACTACATGCTCGACGAAATGCCAGGGCGTGCTAGAAGATTAGGATGAGGCTGGGGATTAGCAGGCCTGGGTTAGTGGTGGCTAGGAGACTAGTGGACATGCTGGTTTGTCCAGAGGGGCAAGATCACAGTGCAAACATAAAACTATGCCAAAGCTGTCCATGAACACAAGGTGCTCGACAGAATGCCATGGGCATCTAGGCAACTCTTGGGGTGGCCAAAATCTCCAGATCCTAGCCTCTTTAGGTGTAGGTGATGGTGGCAAGGTTAATTGGTCAAGACCAGAAACTTGTTAGTGCAAGTTTTTGAGAAAGCCAATTTTGGGCAGAAACTAAAGGCTATTATTGCATGAACCAAAAATACTCCAATGGGTCCACTCTCCTGGACTTAAGGGTTTTGTAGGGAGGACTACAAGCAGGAAAAAGCTCATGGGCACTCGAGCAAAATAAATTAGGGCTCCAGTAGAAAAAGCCAAACTGGACCAGAGAGCAAAAGATGATGATTTGCTCAAATTTTTCAAAGAAGACTCATAGGTTTTTGCATGAAGTTAAATTATATGCCTCTACTGACATCTCCAAACACTTGGAACAATTTTTAAAGAAAAATTTAAATAGGTTGTAGTGCAAAAATACCTACTGGACCAGATTTGAAAATTTGGTGTAGAGCTCAAAATCTCCAATGACCAAAAGATATTTTTGCATAAAAGTGATGTGGAAACATCACATGACATCCCCAAATTTTGGTGAAAATTTTAAATGCATTTATCAAATGGTTGCAGTGCACAAGAGGCTCCAAATTTATGAAAAATCATTTTAAAAGAATAAAGCTCAGGAAAAACAATTATGCATATAAATCCACTAATAAAGAATTTTTTTATTGAGAGAGTATACAAGTCCAATGATATTTTTGGAAAGTTTCCACTTGAGGTAAAAACCCACAATATTAAAGAGAGGGGTTCTCAAATCAAAAGATAAATCCAGAAAATAAAAATTTAATTTCCTGGCAAAATTTTAATTAATAAAACAAGGTCAAAATTTTGGGGTGTTACAACACTACCCCAATTAAGAAAAATCTCATCCTCGAGATTTGTTAAAAGCTGTTTTGAACAAACATCGCTCTTACCAAAAAAATCATCCTACTTATGCAATAAAATGTGGCTACAGTGAGAGGGCAATAAGTGGTGTAAAACTACAGTGTGGAACACTGGCGCTGCGTGAAAAAAAATCCATGGTTGGGGGAAAACGTGATATTTCTACGTTGGGTACAGTAAATTTAGAATAAATTCTAAATTACTAAAATACGCTGGTCGTACCCGAGAGCACAGTGCTCTCTCTGGCTGACAGGTGGACCCGGGGCCCGCTGTCGGCCTCTTCTTCTACCTCTGGCTCTCTCTTCTATCTCTCTCTCGCGTGCTCTCCCGCGCTTTCTCCACCGGCGACGTTTAGCGCGTAGGGCATCTAGGCCGTACTGCGGTAGTGCGCAGCGTGCTAGCTGCCGGTGCAGCGTGCACTCACCTCGCGGGCCAATGCACTGTCGGCACTGCTCGCGGATTCGACCTCGAACACCGGCGATCGAGCGACGAGCGGTGCTGGTGGACTTCGCCCACCGTACACCGATCTCGAGCTATAAAATGATCGCGGTGTTCCTTCTTCTTCCTCACACCTGGCCTCGCTTCTCCCTCTCCTTCATTCTCCTCCATTTCTGTTTGCAAGAGCTCGAGACGGGGCTCTAATGGTGGAGGTGATGCCGGACTGGTACGTGGTCCTGATGTGCGGAGGTTTGGCGACGTTGCTGGGGTTCTCCGTGCTCCTGTGCGCGATGATCCTTGATGATCGTCGTGATGCTGCCGCTCGAGTGTTGGCTCTCCGCGGCGGCGGTGATCGCGAGGATTAAGTGCGGCATCAAGTGCTAACTGCTGTCAGTGTGCTGGAGGCCATTTGCACCCGAATAAATTACTCACAAATCTCCCCTACTGAGACTGTGGTGTGCTCGGGTGTGATCAGTTAGGTGTAAAATCTGCACGAGGATTTGTAATTAGCGCACGTGGTCGAGTGGTTGTGGTTGTGAGTCTGCTGTTATGGTGCTCCGTGAATAAAAATCTATGTCGTGAAGAGGTATACGCTGCAGAAACTCAGGGAAAGCCTCACTTCAGAATCTATCGCGAGTGAAAATTAGTTAAATCAAAATTAACAGCAGTAAAACTGCTCACATAATTGAAACCAAATATTTGATCCGTCGCACAAATTCAGGATACCACGCACAAGTTGCAACACATAAATAAATGCTGGGATAATAAACATAGCTGTTACGTTTACAATGAAAACGGTAAATGGACAGGGTCCTGAGAAAACGTCTCTGGTACTGGGGCACACTCCTCGTCTATCGGGGGAAGCGGGTTGACTAGCCGATGAATGCGTCTCTCCTGGTCGGGTCTCAGTGGTCTGCCAATAGCGATCTGAGGATTTAAATCAGCGAGGCTCTGGAGATAATCCATTACCCGCTGAGTCAAACGCTCTTGAGCGATAACATACTGGGCAAGGTTGGCCAGTACTGGGTCTCTTTCGATTCGCCCACCGGGAAAAGATGCTACTTCTCCGGGTGCTGCACGACTCGGAAAGTAATAATACCCTCGTTCGCTGGCATAGGGTACCGCGAATCGAAGACGAGCAAGCGCTTCGTACGCAGCAGCTTCTATGGCCATTTGCGGAGTCGGCATGGATTTCCCCACGAAGGAGACTTCCGTTGGGTCTTGGTTTGGGTTTGCGGGAGGGATGTGCACCACTGCCCAATATTTCAAGGTGGATGGGATGATCCTCGATTTGAGCAACTCGTACTGGGGTGGATGGATAGCACTCATGGTACTACAGGTAAAGTCCCACAATATTTTAACAAAACTACCTGGGGTTGCGTCTGGAGTTCTCAGATAAATACTAGGGGTCGGCATGGCAAAGAAATGGCTGTGAATGTTGTGCACAAGGTGAGGGGCACTTGGCAAGGTCACGAGGTGGCCTCTTATATAGCATTGGGGCTGGGTTATTTACCGCGGTGAAGGGTAACTAGGTTGTCGGTTCTGCTCTATGGGGTCGGGGTCAATGCTACAGATACACATATCCCACAAAGTGACGCATTACTGTGGGTGTCGTCGGGGTGGTTTTGGTAGCTGCACCCGGAATTTAAAAATGCAACTGTACGCTAACGTACTTATGCATGGCTACTATTCAAAAATAGGGGCGCACAAGCAGATAGCATTTAATTATGGTGATACAGGATCACATAATTACAAGGTGTAGAAATGCTAAGGCTCCGTACTACTCGAGTGACTTAGTCTACTTGGTTAATATCTAAGCGGGCTTGCCTTATGGACGTCGAGGCTTCTCCACGGGTTTCACCGTCGGGATTAGCTGGATGAGGTTGAGGGGCTGCAGGGTCGGGGTAGCGATGATGACCCTCGCGGGGGTTGTTGGCCACAATCCCATTGGAGCGTGTTCCCAAAAGGCGACAAAGCACTTCTGGGGATACCAAAGCATTTTGGTCGATGGCTGGGGCAGACCTCAAGGACTTGATTGGTTGTCCGAACAACACGACTGGGTTGTCGGTGTCGGGCTCATCTTCTCCTCTTGCCGGGGCTCGGCGAACCAGTTCTCCACGAGCTGCGATCAGATCCAGGGTGATCTGATCGAACAGTTCCTCTAGTGCACTTACATAGCGCACCAGATGCAATAGTGCAGGATCCGTCTCGGGATCTCCGTTGGCAACCTGGGGCGGCCTACCATACCCGTCACGGCTGGGGTAGTAGTAGAACGAGCGACAGTTAAGTCTGGGCGACAAGTGTCGGAGTTGAACTATAGCCTCTCGAGCTGCTAGCTGGATGGCTTGTGGCTCAAAGGAAGTTGTCCTTCCAGTGAACCTGTAGGGGCGTTCTGGCGATAGACCCCTACCATAGATGTGTACAGTGGCCCAGAATTGACGGCTCTCACCGCTCATGGGTCCTTGGTACACAACATATTCTGGGGGCTCTTCTAATGCATAGGCACCGCGGGTGAGGTTTGCGAGCACGGTCACAAAACCTCCAAGGTTGGTTGCTGTGGTCTAACTGTGAACAATGGGTCCAGGCATCATAGCTTGGTTTGGGAAAAAGGTTGTGCTGTGCTGTGTTGAGGCTAGCGTGCCCTTTTTATAGAAAAAAGAGACGGAGCCTTCCTTCGCACGCTTGCGAATGAGACATGTTAGGTGTCGGTCACTAGCGTGTGATGGACAGGCTAGGTTGATAGGTTGGGCACCGACTGCCAAAAGCGTCGGGGTCACTGTGTGGCTATCTTACACAGCTTGGCCGGGGTTGGGTTATGGTCTGGTGGATAGGTTAACCTCGGTTTATTGACCTGGCCAAGATAGGATTAGCCAATGGTCAGCCTGGCTCTGATACCAAGTTTGTGAGGACCGGATTTTCGGGATATTAATTTCCCAGAAAATGGCCCTTGTGCTCACCAGCCCCAGGATTACTGTTAGCTGATGAGGCACCAACTTGATACAGAAATTCCAAGCAAAGTACAAAATATGTAGTACAAGACCATTGTGGCCTCTGAGTACAAAAATTGGTTTCTAGTGGTTGATGGCGGAAGCGGTTTGAGGTTCATCTGCGTCTATGGGTCTCCATTTCCCACAGGAACAGCTGACCAGGATAACTCCTATCTTCGCGAGGCTGCTATCATCACTGCATAGGTTCCGGGGCTGTCATCGCAACGCTCCTCTCCATGCAAGAAATCTGGCTAAGACAATAGCCAGGGACAAGCCAGTGAGTACTTTCGAATGTAGTCGCAAACATTATGAACACGGGTATAATATAACAAGGGATAATCATGCTCCGAAATATTCTATGATCATAACGTCAGTCACGAAATAAACAAAATCCATGATGCACGCATGCAGGTTGTTCATACAAAATATGAATATGCAATACGGGAGTAGAAATAAAATGGACCGATCGAGTGTCTGAAGCGACGCCTCGAAAGGATAATAAGATAAATCATGCCTCAGTCGGGCGTCTGAGCGACACCACATAAAGAGCTTATAAATAAGAGAAATAACAAACATGCCACAGTCGGGCGTCTATGCGACACCACAACAAGGGCTTATAAATAAAATAACAAGCATGCCACAGTCGGGCGTCTGAGCGATGCCACATAAAGGGCTTATAAATAAAATAACAAGCATGCCACAGTCGGGCGTCTGAGCGACACCACATAAAGGGCTTATAAATAATTTAAATAACGAGCATGCCACAGTCGGGCGTCTGAGCGACACCACATAGAGGGCTTATAAGAAAATAATCACAATGAATATCCAGGCGTAGAACCGTCCCAGGGACGGGGCTCTAATGGCGGAGGTGATGCCGGACTGGTACGTGGTCCTGATGTGCGGAGGTTTGGCGACGTTGCTGGGGTTCTCCGTGCTCCTGTGCGCGATGATCCTTGATGATCGTCGTGATGCTGCCGCTCGAGTGTTGGCTCTCCGCGGCGGCAGTGATCGCGAGGATTAAGTGCGGCATCGAGTGCTAACTGTTGTCAGTGTGCTGGAGGCCATTTGCACCCGAATAAATTACTCACAAATCTGTCCTACTGAGACTGTGGTGTGCTCGGGTGTGATCAGTTAGGTGTAAAATCTGCACGAGGATTTGTAATTAGCTTACGTGGTCGAGTGGTTGTGGTTGTGAGTCTGCTGTTATGGTGCTGCGTGAATAAAAATCTATGTCGTGAAGAGGTATACGCTGCAGCAACTCAGGGAAAGCCTCACTTCAGAATCTATCGCGAGTGAAAATTAGTTAAATCAAAATTAACAGCAGTAAAACTGCTCACATAATTGAAACCAAATATTTGATCCGTCGCACAAATTCAGATACCACACACAAGTTGCAGCACATAAATAAATGCTGGGATAATAAACATAGCGGTGACGTTTACAATGAAAACGGTAAATGGACAGGGTCCTGAGAAAACGTCTCTGGTACCGGGGCACACTCCCCTTCTATCGGGGGAAGCGGGTTGACTAGCCAATGAATGCGTCTCTCCTGGTCGGGTCTTAGTGATCTGCCAATAGCGATCTGAGGATTTAAATCAGCGAGGCTCTGGAGATAACCCATTACCCGCTGAGTCAAACGCTCTTGAGCGATAACATACTGGGCAAGGTTGGCCAGTACTGGGTCTCTTTCGATTCGCCCACCGGGAAAAGATGCTACTTCTCCGGGTGCTACATGACTCGGAAAGTAATAATACCCTCGTTCGCTGGCATAGGGTACTGCGAATCGAAGACGAGCAAGCGCTTCGTACGCAGCAGCTTCTATGGCCATTTGCGGAGTCGGCATGGATTTCCCCACGAAGGAGACTTCCGTTGGTTCTTGGTTTGGATTTGTGGGAGGGGATGTGCACCACTGCCCAATATTTCGAGGTGGATGGGGTGATCCTCGATTTGAGCAACTCGTACTGGGGTGGATGGATAGCACTCATGGTACTGCAGGTAAAGTCCCACAATATTTTAACACAACTACCTGGGGTTGCGTCTGGAGTTCTCAGATAAATACTGGGGGTCGGCATGGCAAAGAAATGGTTGTGAGTGTTGTGCACAAGGTGAGGGGCACTTGGCAAGGTCACGAGGTGGCCTTTTATATAGCATTGGGGCTGGGTTATTTACCGCGGTGAAGGGTAACTAGTTTGTCGGTTCTGCTCTATGGGGTCGGGGTCAATGCTACAGATACACATATCCCACAAAGTGACGCATTACTGTGGGTGTCGTCGGGGTGGTTTTGGTAGCTGCGCCCGGAATTTAAAAATGCAACTGTACGCTAACGTACTTATGCATGGCTACTATTCAAAAATAGGGGCGCACAAGCAGACAACATTTAATTATGGCGATACAGGATCACATAATTACAAGGCGTAGAAATGCTAAGGCTCGGAACTACTCGAGTGACTTAGTCTACATCGTTAATATCTAAGCGGGCTTGCCTTGTGGACATCGAGGCTTCTCCACGGGTTTCACCGTCGGGATTAGCTGGATGAGGTTGAGGGGCTGCAGGGTCGGGGTAGCGATGATGACCCTCGCGGGGGTTGTTGGCCACAATCCCGTTGGAGCGTGTTCCCAAAAGGCGACGAAGCACTTCTGGGGATACCAAAGCATTTTGGTCGATGGCTGGGGCAGACCTCAAGGACTCGATTGGTTGTCCGAACAGCACGACTGGGTTGTCGGCGTCGGGCTCATCTTCTCCTATTGCCGGGGCTCGGCGAACCAGTTCTCCACGAGCTGCGATCAGATCCAGGGTGATCTGATCGAACAGTTCCTCTAGTGCACTTACATAGCGCACCAGATGCAATAGTGCAGGATCCGTCTCGTGATCTCCGTTGGCAACCTGGGGCGGCCTACCATACCCGTCACGGCTGGGGTAGTAGTAGAACGAGCGACAGTTAACTCTGGCGACAAGTGCCGGAGTTGAACTATAGCCTCTCGAGCTGCTAGCTGGATGGCTTGTGGCTCAAAGGAAGTTGTCCTTCCAGTGAACCTGTAGGGGCGTTCTGGCGATAGACCCGTACCATAGATGTGTACAGCGGCCCAGAATTGACGGCTCTCACCGCTCATGGGTCCTTGGTACACAACATATTCTGGGGGCTCTTCTAATGCATAGGCACGGCGGGTGAGGTTTGCGAGCACGGTCACAAAACCTCCAAGTTTGGTTGCTATGGTCTCATTGTGAACAATGGGTCCAGGCATCGTAGCTTGGTTTGGGAAAAAGGCTGTGCTGTGCTGTGTTGAGGCTAGCGTGCCCTTTTTATAGAAAAAAGAGACGGAGCCTTCCTTCGCACGCTTGCGAATGAGACATGTTAGGTGTCGGTCACTGGCGTGTGATCGACAGGCTAGGTTGATAGGTTGGGCACCGACTGCCAAAAGCGTCGGGGTCACTGTGTGGCTATCTTACACGCGAAGCTTGGCCGGGGTTGGGTTATGGTCTGGTGGATAGGTTAACCTCGGTTTATTGACCTGGCTAAGATAGGATTAGCCAATGGTCAGCCTAGCTCTGATACCAAGTTTGTCAGGACCGGATTTTCGGGATATTAATTTCCCAGAAAATGGCCCTTGTGCTCACCAGCCCCAGGATTACTGTTACCTGATGAGGCACCAACTTGATACAGAAATTCCAAGCAAAGTACAAAATATGTAGTACAAGACCATTGTGGCCTCTGAGTACAACAATTGGTTTCTAGTGGTTGATGGCGGAAGCGGTTTGAGGTTCATCTGTGTCTATGGGACTCCATTTCCCACAGGAACAGCTGACCAGGATAACTCCTATCTTCGCGAGGCTGCTATCATCACTGCGTAGGTTCCGGGGCTGTCATCCCAACGCTCCTCTCCATGCAAGAAATCTGGCCAAGACAATAGCCAGGGACAAGCCAGTGAGTACTTTTGAATGTACTCACAAACATTATGAACACGGGTATAATATAACAAGGGATAATCATGCTCCGAAATATTCTATGATCATAACGTCAGTCATGAAATAAACAAAATCCATGATGCACGCATGTAGGTTGTTCATATAAAATATGAATATGCAATACGGGAGTAGAAATAAAATGCACCGATCGAGTGTCTGAAGCGACGCCTCGAAAGGATAATAAGATAAATCATGCCTCAGTCGGGCGTCTGAGCGACACCACATAAAGAGCTTATAAATAAAAGAAATAGCAAACATGCCACAGTCGGGCGTCTATGCGACACCACAATAAGGGCATATAAATAAAATAACAAGCATGCCACAGTCGGGCGTCTGAGCGACACCACATAAAGGGCTTATAAATAAAATAACAAGCATGCCACAGTCGGGCGTCTGAGCGACACCACATAAAGGGCTTATAAATAATTTGAATAACGAGCATGCCACAGTCGGGCATCTGAGCGACACTACATAGAGGTCTTATAAGAAAGTAATCACAATGAATATCCAGGAGGTAGAACCGTCCCACGGATACTCAATAATTCAAATAATGTAAATGGTTAGTCCACAATAATAATAATCATAATCCTCATATGTCACAGGTCATAATCAATGTTCTGGTTTAGCAGTTTTTCCTCCGTAGACCGACACTAAGACCGACACTAAACCCATCTCAGACTGTAGTCCTTACCCATGGACACGGCTATCCGAATAGATTTAACCTCTGCAGAGGGTGTACTCTTTACCCACGAGTAACGGATTTCTTTAGTCCATCGGGACTAATTTCGTCTACGGTCTTTTAATTGAAAACGCACCTGTCCGCACACACCAGCCTAACTTACCGGTGTCTGGAATCACCCACGACACCTGTCAAGAAAAACGCTAAGTGGGGAGGCTACAACCTCGATTATCATGGGATCCCAAATTTATACCGCGTGCAAACTAGGGAAGCCACTCCCCTCGGCTACAACCGGAAACACCCATGCCCCCGGACCAGGTGGCATGCCTACCGGATGCCTCCGGTATCTCCCACCATGGCCTCTCTGTACGGTGTGTGCTTGGAGGGGTAGACCACTTACTGAACCGTACCCTACCGGCGGCAGGGACAAGTGGTAGTACGGAACAAGTATGGGGGTTACTGGAGCAAGACTCGATCTACGTCCGACTCAGGAGGTCCAAGTATTCCCTGTATGATTAGCATGACAAATCTATTTCAACTAACAGACAGTATCACCACTCATCATACCTCATCATGCCATATCGGACACACTCGTCTCGACGAGGAACTAGGGACAAGCTCGTGTCTACCCAAGACAGAGACTTTCCCGGCTCCCTTCCGGTATGCATGAAAAGCTTACGAGGATGATTACTATCACCGGCATATCCATTTCTAACAGCAAAGAATCTCCATTATGCAATCATGCGTATGATTGTATCGCCACATAAAATAACGAATGCTCCATGTCAAGGTGGTGTTGTAACCGTATCAAACAACACACAAAAATATTATGCCCGGGTTCAGAAAGTGGGGGTGCACTTTTTGAAGGTTGCCTTCTTCTTCAAAATCCTATTTTCGAAAATATTCAAATTAACGCATAGTTTAAAAACAGTACAAAAAAGTTGTTTGGAAAATTTTCCAATAAATACTAAAATAAACTAGACAGAATTTGAGAAACAACAGAAAAAGAATCAAGTCATTTGGACTTATATTTAAAAAGTTATAGCCAGTCAAAGTTCTGTTTTTAATAAAACAGAAAAGAAAACGGTTCGAATAGAAATACGTTTTCGAGACGGAGGAGACGTACTTCTGGGTTTACGCTTTCACTTAAAACAGCGCGGGCCGTCGCTGTGTCACTGACAGTGGGTCCACGGGGCCCACTAGTCAGGTTTGACCAGTCGCCTCTCCCTCCTCTTCCTCTGCCCGAGCGGAGGCGGGACTCCGGCGATCGCCGTCGACGAACGGCGGCTCCCCACGGGGTTCCGAGGGCGGGGATGGATCCGCTGGTCCAGGGTGGTCCTCCCAGTGGTTGATAGGCTGGCGGGGGTGTAGGGGGTCACCGGCGGCGAGCTCCGCGGCGGACAGTGGTTCGGGAGCAATTGGGGCTTTGGGCTACGGTGGTTGCCGATCAAGTTTGAGAGGTGGGGTGGCTCCGCAAGATCGAGGGGAAGAAGACGGTGGCTCTGGATGGGCTGGGGAGGCCTTGCTTGCGACGAAATGGACCGGAGGGCGGCGGCGGCCGAACCTGCCGGAGATGAGGAAGACGTTCTCTTCCGGTCAATCCGTGGCTTGGGGTAGCTCTAAGGGAGAATTGGAGCACTGCTCGATGTCGAGGGGAGTCGGAGAAGGGCCTATATATAGGCGGCGACGTTGGTCCCGTGGCTGCGGATAGGCTCACCGGTGAACCGCCGTTCTGTAGCCTGCAGGACGACGTGGGGGCGACGGGCACTAGTGGACAAGCTCGCGGATAAGCTCGGGCTGCCCAGGGGCGAGCTGGCGCGTGGCTATGGCTCGGGCGTCGCCGTCCATGGCAGAGGTTGTCGGAGCGGCGGTGGCGGCTTGCATCGGTGGCGCTGTGGAGCTCCAGGAGCGGCTCTGCGGCGACGGAGGAGTCGGGCGTGTTGGCGGTAAGTGGCCAAGGGTCAGCACTAGCGCGGGGAGGGCGGCATTGAGACGCGGCGGCTCGGTGCGCGCGCGTGCAAAACGTGTGCTCTGGGCGCGCCCAGCGCATGCACGCTACATGCTCGACGAAATGCCAGGGCGTGCAAGAGGATTAGGATGAGGCTGGGGATTAGCAGGCCTGGGTTAGTGGTGGCTAGGAGACTAGTGGACATGCTGGTTTGTCCAGAGGGGCAAGATCACAGTGCAAACATAAAACTATGCCAAAGCTGTCCATGAACACAAGGTGCTCGACAGAATTGCATGGGCATCTAGGCAACTCTTGGGGTGGCCAAAATCTCCAGATCCTAGCCTCTTTAGGTGTAGGTGATGGTGGCAAGGTTAATTGGTCAAACCAGAAACTTGTTAGTGCAAGTTTTTGAGAAAGCCAATTTTGGGCAGAAACTAAAGGCTATTATTGCATGAACCAAAAATACTCCAATGGGTCCACTCTCCTGGACTTAAGGGTTTTGTAGGGAGGACTACAAGCAGGAAAAAGCTCATGGGCACTAGAGCAAAATAAATTAGGGTTGCAGTAGAAAAAGCCAAACTGGACCAGAGAGCAAAAGAGGATGATTTGCTCAAACTTTTCAAAGAACACTCATGGGTTTTTGCATGAAGTTGAATTATATGCATCTACTGACATCTCCAAACACTTGGAAGAATGTTTAAAGAAAAATTTAAATAGGTTGTAATGCAAAAATACCTACTGGACCAGATTTGAAAATTTGGTGTAGAGCTCAAAATCTCCAATGACCAAAAGATATTTTTGCATAAAAGTGATGTGGAAACATCACATGACATCCCCAAATTTTGGTGAAAATTTTAAATGCATTTATCAAATGGTTGCAGTGCACAAGAGGCTCCAAATTTATGAAAAATCATTTTAAAAGAATAAAGCTCAGGAAAAACAATTATGCATATAAATCCACTGATAAAGAATTGTTTTATTGAGAGAGTATACAAGTCCAATAATAGTTTTGGAAAGTTTCCACTTGAGGTAAAAACCCACAATATTAAAGAGGAGAGGGGTTCTGAAATCAAAAGATAAATCAAGAAAATAAAAATTTAATTTCCTGGCAAAATTTTAATTAATAAAACAAGGTCAAAATTTTGGGGTGTTACATCACTACCCCCCTTAAGAAAAATCTCGTCCTCGAGATTTGTTAAAAGCTATTTTGAACAAGCATCGCCCTTACCAAAAAAATCATCCTACTTATGCAATAAAATGTGGCTACAGTGAGAGGGCAATAAGTGGTGTAAAACTACAGTGTGGAACACTAGCGCTGCGTGGAAAAAAAATCCATGGTTGGGGGAAAACGTGATATTTCTACGTTGGGTACAGTAAATTTAGAATAAATTCTAAATTACTAAAATACGCTGGTCGTACCCGAGAGCACAGTGCTCTCTCTGGCTGATAGGTGGACCCGGGGCTCGTTGTCGGCCTCTTCTTCTACCTCTGGCTCTCTCTTCTATCTCTCTCTCGCGTGCTCTCCCGCGCTTTCTCTAGCAGCGACGTTTAGGGCGTAGGGCATCTAGGCCGTACTGCGGTAGTGCGCGGCGTGCTAGCTGCCGGTGCAGCGCGCACTCACCTCGCGGGCCAATGCACTATCGGCACTACTCGTGGATTCGCCCCCGAACACCGGCGATCGAGCGACGAGTGGTGCTGGTGGACTTCGCCCACCGTACACCGATCTCGAGCTATAAAATGATCGCGGTGTTCCTTCTTCTTCCTCACACCTGGCCTCGCTTCTCCCTCTCCTTCATTCTCCTCCATTTCTGTTTGCAGGAGCTCGAGACGGGGCTCTAATGGCGGAGGTGATGCCGGACTGGTACGTGGTCCTGATGTGCGGAGGTTTGGCGACGTTGCTGGGGTTCTCCGTGCTCCTGTGCGCGATGATCCTTGATGATCGTCGTGATGCTGCCGCTCGAGTGTTGGCTCTCCGCGGCGGCAGTGATCGCGAGGATTAAGTGCGGCATCGAGTGCTAACTGTTGTCAGTGTGCTGGAGGCCATTTGCACCCGAATAAATTACTCACAAATCTGTCCTACTGAGACTGTGGTGTGCTCGGGTGTGATCAGTTAGGTGTAAAATCTGCACGAGGATTTGTAATTAGCGTACGTGGTCGAGTGGTTGTGGTTGTGAGTCTGCTGTTATGGTGCTGCGTGAATAAAAATCTATGTCGTGAAGAGGTATACGCTGCAGCAACTCAGGGAAAGCCTCACTTCAGAATCTATCGCGAGTGAAAATTAGTTAAATCAAAATTAACAGCAGTAAAACTGCTCACATAATTGAAACCAAATATTTGATCCGTCGCACAAATTCAGATACCACACACAAGTTGCAGCACATAAATAAATGCTGGGATAATAAACATAGCGGTGACGTTTACAATGAAAACGGTAAATGGACAGGGTCCTGAGAAAACGTCTCTGGTACCGGGGCACACTCCCCTTCTATCGGGGGAAGCGGGTTGACTAGCCAATGAATGCGTCTCTCCTGGTCGGGTCTTAGTGATCTGCCAATAGCGATCTGAGGATTTAAATCAGCGAGGCTCTGGAGATAACCCATTACCCGCTGAGTCAAACGCTCTTGAGCGATAACATACTGGGCAAGGTTGGCCAGTACTGGGTCTCTTTCGATTCGCCCACCGGGAAAAGATGCTACTTCTCCGGGTGCTACATGACTCGGAAAGTAATAATACCCTCGTTCGCTGGCATAGGGTACCGCGAATCGAAGACGAGCAAGCGCTTCGTACGCAGCAGCTTCTATGGCCATTTGCGGAGTCGGCATGGATTTCCCCACGAAGGAGACTTCCGTTGGTTCTTGGTTTGGATTTGTGGGAGGGGATGTGCACCACTGCCCAATATTTCGAGGTGGATGGGGTGATCCTCGATTTGAGCAACTCGTACTGGGGTGGATGGATAGCACTCATGGTACTGCAGGTAAAGTCCCACAATATTTTAACACAACTACCTGGGGTTGCGTCTGGAGTTCTCAGATAAATACTGGGGGTCGGCATGGCAAAGAAATGGTTGTGAGTGTTGTGCACAAGGTGAGGGGCACTTGGCAAGGTCACGAGGTGGCCTTTTATATAGCATTGGGGCTGGGTTATTTACCGCGGTGAAGGGTAACTAGTTTGTCGGTTCTGCTCTATGGGGTCGGGGTCAATGCTACAGATACACATATCCCACAAAGTGACGCATTACTGTGGGTGTCGTCGGGGTGGTTTTGGTAGCTGCGCCCGGAATTTAAAAATGCAACTGTACGCTAACGTACTTATGCATGGCTACTATTCAAAAATAGGGGCGCACAAGCAGACAACATTTAATTATGGCGATACAGGATCACATAATTACAAGGCGTAGAAATGCTAAGGCTCGGAACTACTCGAGTGACTTAGTCTACATCGTTAATATCTAAGCGGGCTTGCCTTGTGGACATCGAGGCTTCTCCACGGGTTTCACCGTCGGGATTAGCTGGATGAGGTTGAGGGGCTGCAGGGTCGGGGTAGCGATGATGACCCTCGCGGGGGTTGTTGGCCACAATCCCGTTGGAGCGTGTTCCCAAAAGGCGACGAAGCACTTCTGGGGATACCAAAGCATTTTGGTCGATGGCTGGGGCAGACCTCAAGGACTCGATTGGTTGTCCGAACAGCACGACTGGGTTGTCGGCGTCGGGCTCATCTTCTCCTATTGCCGGGGCTCGGCGAACCAGTTCTCCACGAGCTGCGATCAGATCCAGGGTGATCTGATCGAACAGTTCCTCTAGTGCACTTACATAGCGCACCAGATGCAATAGTGCAGGATCCGTCTCGTGATCTCCGTTGGCAACCTGGGGCGGCCTACCATACCCGTCACGGCTGGGGTAGTAGTAGAACGAGCGACAGTTAACTCTGGCGACAAGTGCCGGAGTTGAACTATAGCCTCTCGAGCTGCTAGCTGGATGGCTTGTGGCTCAAAGGAAGTTGTCCTTCCAGTGAACCTGTAGGGGCGTTCTGGCGATAGACCCGTACCATAGATGTGTACAGCGGCCCAGAATTGACGGCTCTCACCGCTCATGGGTCCTTGGTACACAACATATTCTGGGGGCTCTTCTAATGCATAGGCACGGCGGGTGAGGTTTGCGAGCACGGTCACAAAACCTCCAAGTTTGGTTGCTATGGTCTCATTGTGAACAATGGGTCCAGGCATCGTAGCTTGGTTTGGGAAAAAGGCTGTGCTGTGCTGTGTTGAGGCTAGCGTGCCCTTTTTATAGAAAAAAGAGACGGAGCCTTCCTTCGCACGCTTGCGAATGAGACATGTTAGGTGTCGGTCACTGGCGTGTGATCGACAGGCTAGGTTGATAGGTTGGGCACCGACTGCCAAAAGCGTCGGGGTCACTGTGTGGCTATCTTACACGCGAAGCTTGGCCGGGGTTGGGTTATGGTCTGGTGGATAGGTTAACCTCGGTTTATTGACCTGGCTAAGATAGGATTAGCCAATGGTCAGCCTAGCTCTGATACCAAGTTTGTCAGGACCGGATTTTCGGGATATTAATTTCCCAGAAAATGGCCCTTGTGCTCACCAGCCCCAGGATTACTGTTACCTGATGAGGCACCAACTTGATACAGAAATTCCAAGCAAAGTACAAAATATGTAGTACAAGACCATTGTGGCCTCTGAGTACAACAATTGGTTTCTAGTGGTTGATGGCGGAAGCGGTTTGAGGTTCATCTGTGTCTATGGGACTCCATTTCCCACAGGAACAGCTGACCAGGATAACTCCTATCTTCGCGAGGCTGCTATCATCACTGCGTAGGTTCCGGGGCTGTCATCCCAACGCTCCTCTCCATGCAAGAAATCTGGCCAAGACAATAGCCAGGGACAAGCCAGTGAGTACTTTTGAATGTACTCACAAACATTATGAACACGGGTATAATATAACAAGGGATAATCATGCTCCGAAATATTCTATGATCATAACGTCAGTCATGAAATAAACAAAATCCATGATGCACGCATGTAGGTTGTTCATATAAAATATGAATATGCAATACGGGAGTAGAAATAAAATGCACCGATCGAGTGTCTGAAGCGACGCCTCGAAAGGATAATAAGATAAATCATGCCTCAGTCGGGCGTCTGAGCGACACCACATAAAGAGCTTATAAATAAAAGAAATAGCAAACATGCCACAGTCGGGCGTCTATGCGACACCACAATAAGGGCATATAAATAAAATAACAAGCATGCCACAGTCGGGCGTCTGAGCGACACCACATAAAGGGCTTATAAATAAAATAACAAGCATGCCACAGTCGGGCGTCTGAGCGACACCACATAAAGGGCTTATAAATAATTTGAATAACGAGCATGCCACAGTCGGGCATCTGAGCGACACTACATAGAGGTCTTATAAGAAAGTAATCACAATGAATATCCAGGAGGTAGAACCGTCCCACGGATACTCAATAATTCAAATAATGTAAATGGTTAGTCCACAATAATAATAATCATAATCCTCATATGTCACATGTCATAATCAATGTTCTGGTTTAGCAGTTTTTCCTCCGTAGACCGACACTAAGACCGACACTAAACCCATCTCAGACTGTAGTCCTTACCCATGGACACGGCTATCCGAATAGATTTAACCTCTGCAGAGGGTGTACTCTTTACCCACGAGTAACGGATTTCTTTAGTCCATCGGGACAAATTTCGTCTACGGTCTTTTAATTGAAAACACACCTGTCCGCACACACCAGCCTAACTTACCGGTGTCTGGAATCACCCACGACACCTGTCAAGCAAAACGCTAAGTGGGGAGGCTACAACCTCGATTAGCATGGGATCACAAAATTTATACCGCGCGCAAACTAGGGAAGCCACTCCCCTCGGCTACAACCGGAAACACCCATGCCCCCGGACCAGGTGGCATGCCTACCAGATGCCTCCGGTATCTTCCACCATGGCCTCTCTGTACGGTGTGTGCTTGGAGGGGTTGACAACTTACTGAACCGTACCCTACCTGCTGCAGGGACAAGTGGTAGTATGGAACAAGTATGGGGGTTACTGGAACAAGACTCGATCTACGGCCGACTCAGGAGGTCCAAGTATTCCCTGTATGATTAGCATGACAAATATATTTCAACTAACAGACAGTATCACCACTCATCATACCTCATCATGCCATATCGGACACACTCGTCTCGACGAGGAACTAGGGACAAGCTCGTGTCTACCCAAGACAGAGACTTTCCCGGCTCCCTTCCGGTATGCATGAAAAGCTTACGAGGATGATTACTATCACCAGCATATCCATTTCTAACAGCAAAGAATCTCCATTATGCACTCATGCATATGATTGTATCGCCACATAAAATAACGAATGCTCCATGTCAAGGTGGTGTTGTAACCGTATCAAACAACACACAAAAATATTATGCCCGGGTTCAGAATGCTTGCCTTCAAGTGTATGTAAGTGGGGGTGCACTTTTTGAAGGTTGCCTTCTTCTTCAAAATCCTATTTTTGAAAATATTCAAATTAACGCATAGTTTAAAAATAGTACAAAAAGTTGTTTGGAAAATTTTCAAATAACTACTAAAATAAACTAGACAGAGTTTGAGAAACAACAGAAAAAGAATCAAGTCATTTGGACTTACATTTAAAAAGTTATAGCCAGTCAAAGTTCTGTTTTTAAATAAAATAGAAAAGAAAACGGTTCAAATAAAAATACGTTTTCGAGACGGAGGAGACGTAGTTCTGGGTTTACGCTTTCACTTAAAACAGCGCGGGCCGTCGCTGTGTCACTGACAGTGGGTCCACGGGGCCCACAGGTCAGGTTTGACCAGTCGCCTCTCCCTCCTCTTCCTCTGCCCGAGCGGAGGCGGGACTCCGGCGATCGCCGTCGATGAACGGCGGCTCCCCATGGGGTTCTGAGGGCGGGGATGGATCCGCTGGTCCAGGGTGGTCCTCTCAGTGGTTGATAGGCTGGCGGGGGTGCAGGGGTTCACCGGCGGCGAGCTCCGCGGCGGACAGTGGTTCAGGAGCAATTGGGGCTTTGGGCTACGGTGGTTCCCGATCAAGTTTGAGAGGTGGGGTGGCTCCACAAGATCGAGGGGAAGAAGACGGTGGCTCTGGATGGGCTGGGGAGGCCTTGCTTGCGACGAAATGGACTGGAGGGCGGCGGCGGCCGAACCTGCCGGAGATGAGGAAGACGTTCTCTTCCGGTCAATCCGTGGCTTGGGGTAGCTCTAAGGGAGAATTGGAGCACTGCTCGACGTCGAGGGGAGTCGGAGAAGGGCCTATATATAGGTGGCGACGTTAGTCCCGTGGCTGTGGATAAGCTCGCCGGCGAACCGCCGTTCTGTACCCTGCAGGACGACGTGGCGGCGACGGGCACTAGTGGACGAGCTCGCGGATAAGCTCGGGCTGCCCAGGGGCGAGCTCGCGCGCGGCTGTGGCTCGGGCGCCTCCGTCCATGGCAGAGGTTGTCGGAGCGGCGGTGGCGGCTTGCGTCGGTGGCGCTGTGGAGCTCCAGGAGCGGCTCTGCGGCGAGGGAGGAGTCGGGCGTGTTGGCGGTAAGTGGCCAAGGGTCAGCACTAGCGCGGGGAGGGCGGCATTAAGACGCGGCGGCTCGGTGCGCGCGCGTGCAAAACGTGCGCTCTGGGCGCGCCCAACGCACGCACGCTACATGCTCGACGAAATGCCAGGGCGTGCTAGAGGATTAGGATGAGGCTGGTGATTAGCAGGCCTGGGTTAGTGGTGGCTAGGGGACTAGTGGACATGCTGGTTTGTCCAGAGGGGCAAGATCACAGTGCAAACACAAAACTATGCCAAAGCTGTCCATGAACACAAGGTGCTCGACAGAATGCCATGGGCATCTAGGCAACTCTTGGGGTGGCCAAAATCTCCAGATCCTAGCCTCTTTAGGTGTAGGTGATGGTGGCAAGGTTAAATGGTCAAGACCAGAAACTTGTTAGTGCAAGTTTTTGAGAAAGCCAATTTTGGGCAGAAACTAAAGGCTATTATTGCATGAACCAAAAATACTCCAATGGGTCCACTCTCCTGGACTTAAGGGTTTTGTAGGGAGGACTACAAGCAGGAAAAAGCTCATGGGCACTAGAGCAAAATAAATTAGGGTTGCAGTAGAAAAAGCCAAACTGGACCAGAGAGCAAAAGAGGATGATTTGCTCAAACTTTTCAAAGAACACTCATGGGTTTTTGCATGAAGTTGAATTATATGCATCTACTGACATCTCCAAACACTTGGAAGAATTTTTAAAGAAAAATTTAAATAGGTTGTAGTGCAAAAATACCTATTGGACCAGATTTGAAAATTTGGTGTAGAGCTCAAAATCTCCCATGACCAAAAGATATTTTTTCATAAAAGTGATGTGGAAACATCACATGACATCCCCAAATTTTGGTGAAAATTTTAAATGCATTTATCAAATGGTTGCAGTGCACAAGAGGTTCCAAATTTATGAAAAATCATTTTAAAAGAATAAAGCTCAGGAAAAACAATTGTGCATATAAATCCACTGATAAAGAATTGTTTTATTGAGAGAGTATACAAGTCCAATAATATTTTTGGAAAGTTTCCACTTGAGGTAAAAACCAACAATATTAAAGAGGAGAGGGGTTCTGAAATCAAAAGATAAATCCAGAAATAAAAATTTAATTTCCTGGCAAAATTTTAATTAATAAAACAAGGTCAAAATTTTGGGGTGTTACATTTGTTGTCCTCACATAGGAAAAAGGTGGCTAAACATAACAAAAATGGGACGTAATCCACATATGCTGCCTGGATATTTGTTGCTCTGGGCAACCATACCTCCCTCACCACTCTATGCATCTGTGGAGGTACATCGTACTGGTGCGCCCACTGTCCGAATGGGCCACTCATGCTCTTAGTGTCACCTTCTTGCTGTTAGTATAACGTCAGCTGTCAAGTCAAGCAATGCGACTGCTAAAGTGATGCCACATTTAACTAATGCCGCACTCAGTCTAATGCCATCGATAAATTTAAGCAATGCCATTTAATGTCACTAGATTATTTCAGGGTTAGCTGTTGATTGTGGATGTATTAAAGATTTTTCAGCTAAGGCATTCTAATGTTGTTGCACAGCCAGTATACCAACGATGAAACTTGTTACTACCTTCAGATTTTTACACTGTTAATGCTTATCTATTACATACCTCACTTTCATGAGATAAGTTAATTTTTTTCTACAGTGTCACCAAAATGCCAAGGCGTTGATGTCATTTTATTTTGGTTAAACTGCACAAAAAATCATGAAGACAAGAGGAAAGGTCATGAGTGGGCACCTCCTCCTCCGGGTGTTCTCTTGATTCGTTCGATCAAGTTTTTATGTTTGATCGATTATCAAGATTGGGATAGCAATTTTTAAGGCCCCCCCGAGTTCGAAATGATATTTACCTTGGAGGTACATGGTTTGCAATTTTTTTATACTGTCATAAGTTAATAATGCTAGTTACCTTCAGACTTTTGTATTTGGTTTAATGCTCATGCACAGCTAGTATACCAATGCTGAAACGTGTTACCTTTACATTTTGTATTGTTAATTCTCATAGAAATCTTCCAGTGCCAGAGTTTATTGAAATCTGTTCAGTAAAACCATTGTATGGTACCCTGTAATAAAATAACTACTCTACTGTTGCACTAGCCACTGGATTAGTGTATATTTGTAGTATTCGAAATTTCGAATGGTGTTGCATTAGTGTATGGACGTAAATAAAGTGTGGCAAGCTTTCCCAGATCTGTGCTCAACAAAACTTCTACCCGTTTTTCTAAATACTAGTAGACGTTTGGGTACTTTAAACTGACCGCGAAAACGTCTTATATTAAGGAACAAAGGGTGTAGAGTTCACTCAAATTATCCCGGTAAAGCTAGTCACCTTTGTTAAAATTAATGTTCATTATGTTATCGGACGAGGTCTGTAAGTTTGTCTTTAATGCCTGTGGACTACATACCTGACATCATGATGTAATGTTAAGTCATTTCCTTTTGTACAGTGTCACTGAATTGTCAAGGCGGCGATGGCATTTTATTTTAGTTGAACTGCACAAAATATGCTTAAAAGAAGACGAAAGGTCATGAATCGATCATTCTTTCAGAAAGAACTATATATGCCTTTCTGACATCAGCCTCTGTTGCCTTATTTATTCCTTCAAACAGGTGGTTAGAAACATTCTTGCTACCTTTTCCCATTAAGAAATTGGAATGCTTATATTTGTGAGTCTATGCTTCAACTAGTGCCAGTTTTATAGTAATCACACTTTCAATATCTATGCAAACCGGGATGCTCGATTTTAGTGGAACTGCACAAAAAGTCCAACTGGTTCAACATTAGGAGCATGTTTTCTTCCCAACCTTTATATCCAATTGGTGGCACTATGAGCTGTTCATTAAGAAGGTACATGGTTTGCTACTATTTATGTACTGTCATTAGATAGTAATACTAGTGGTTTGCATGTGAATTTATTGGCAGGGTGGACCTATATTGGAGGTGCAGGACAGGATTCAATGATTGGATGCTCAATTTCGGTTGTATCGATTGCACCTCTTCCATCACTACGAACATGGATATCCTTGGTCTGATGTAGAATAGGCGCTATATTTCTGCTCTGAACAAGCAAATCAATTCAGTATGAAATTGTCCAGGGAAAAACATGACTGTATCAAATTGTCCAGTGCAAAACATGACATATGCTAAGCGGAAGAGACATGTTTAAACCGAAAATACAAGGTGGGGTATATGTTTACTAGCTGCTTGATATTTGTGCAGACAGAGATGTCTGCCCGTTGCTATTTGGCAAACACACAGAGTGACCGCAATTTTGGTTGAACTGCACAGGAGAATAGTATAGTCACTACATGCAGTGCCATTTGAAAATAGACACAGAAAGATTGGATAGCCACTTCATGGACTGCAGAAAAGTAGTACTGTACTATTTATTGGCCAACACTAGGTGCTTCATTGCTTTGGTCTGATTATACAGTGGGCATCATTTTGCCTAAGTTAAAGTTTGTATTCCGAAAATAGTCTCGCCGTGTGTTCAAGAGAAGACCAAATCATATTGCAGTGGATGTTCCTCCATCATGTGTGGTTCATTCTCATGGTTCCAGCTGTTGGTGAAACCAGTTACGTTTGCAAGAGGAATTGTAGACTTCACAAACAAATTTGTCTTTCAGTCTGTACTGAATGTTGGCCAAGAGAAGCATCCATGTTAGTAGGAAGAACATATGTTTTATCTAGATCTTTGCTTTTGGAGGTACATATTTGTATATGATATGTGAATCATTGAGATGCATTAACATGTTGATCTTATGTATGGGAATCGTACTATTTGATTTGAGTTGTGGCTGATCTTTGCTTTTGGAGCTACATATTTGTATATGATCTGTGAATCATTGAGATGCATTAATAGTTCCTTATATCTGTTCGCTCAGTGTTTACAAGTTACTGATCGATCACTAGCTAGCCTACTAATGCCCTCCTGGCTATTTTAGTTGCGACGCAAGATCCAAAGTCGCAGTTTTTTGAATAAAAATGCCTAACTCTGAAGAAACTGACAAGCTGCTCTGAAGAGAATGCCATGCAAATCTGAAGAAACTCCAGCGAAAACGTTCGCAAATGCCTTATCTCCCAGCTAAAGTTCATCAACTAATGCCCTCGGATGCGACTCATTGCATGCTGCTCCGCGTACTAGCTGCGAGCGATTTTGAGTGCCTGCATGCAGCCGGCCGTAATTAAGGCAGCTAACTGATGTGAAAAAGATGCGCTTTAATTGGTGCGGGCCTTTTAAATCCGTGGAATCATTATTGACAAGGAGGGAAATGATTCGAGTGCACTCATTTGACCGTCATGCCGGCGTGCGACCCAACACGGATGGGACGGGACGTCACAGTTAGTATTTCAGTTTCTCTAGTTTTCCACGACAAGCTGGCGTGATAAGCCATGCCTGCTTAATTATGCATTAAATTCCGATGACTGTCGCGCTACCTTACGCCTATAAGTACTGTTTCTCGGCCTTTTATGGTGGCACCGTGACCCAGCTCGCCCTATTCTCATAAGCCCCCACTGGCCCGACGTCGCTCGCCACTTATCCTCACTCTCACCACGTCCGCCATGCCCCCGCCCGTCCGCGATAGGCGAGGCCGGAGGCGGTCACCGCCGGAACTAGTGTTCGGTTTTTCACCGGAAGGCAGACGGAGGGAGGAGGCATTCTATCGGTATTTAGATGGCAATGCGGAGATCGAGGACTTGTTGGAGCGCGATCGCCTGGCGGAGGAGCTGGAGTTGTTGGAGCGCGACCGCTTGGCGGAGGAGCAGTGTATCGCCGATTTGTGCCGCCAGCGGGACATGGAGCAGCAGCGCACCGACGCTCTAAGTCGCGAGCAGAGCGCCCGCACCTGGGCCGACAACGTGGAGGCCAGCGCCCGGAAAATAGCCCTGGAGGCTGTCGGGCACGCACGCATTCGCGACGCCGATTTTTACTACCAGCTCATCAAGTGAGTTTCCCACTTAGAAGCCGAAGCTTCGGTGGGCCACGCCGGCATGGGAAGGGCCAACGCGCGCGAGCAACGTTCCCTATCGCACCTCTGGCAAGTCCGAGGCGAGGCGGAGGACGCCGGTGCTGGCGTTTAGCGTGTACCGTAGATGGCGGCCGGCATCGTCTAGTTAGCTAAGAGTAAGTTAGTACTTGTACGCTACTAGAGTATTAGTGGGAGTAGATAGTTAACTTGGCTATGATGGTTGTCAACGTGGAAGTTTAGTACTCTATATGTGGATCAGACCTGTTACTTTGCTCTGAATGTTGAACTTTCCGTTTGAACGTATGGAATGGGCTGTTATTTTTTTAAATGGGTTGTATTTTTCCTCCACGGGTTTAGAGGCTGACTTGTGGGCCTACCAAGTTGACGCGTACAAAATCAGGAGATGATTGTACGTGGAGAGGATGACAGCAGGGACCCGCCAAGGTCATGGCAGTACGCAAGCAAGTGCCTCCTTATTTCAATCCAATAAAAAAATGGCTCCTCCTAATGGATTTTTGACATCTGGGTCCCATGCCATTGTGAACATAGTCAATAAACGAGAGAGTTGCACAAGGAGCGGCTGACACCAGGGACCCAGCAGCTCGCCCAGTTATTTTTGTTTTGGGTTAATTTCATAAATGCCACTCCAAATCTGGTGTTTCTGAGAAATGCAACTGCAATTTCCAAACTTTGAAAAATGCCATTTCATGCCATTTCCAGTGGCATTTTTCGAAGTCTGGAGTGGCGTTTGTCAAAGTTTGCAAATTGCAGTGGCGTTTTCCAAAGTTTGCAAAAATTGCAGTGGCATTTTTATGAATCGCCATATTTGTTGTGGCATTTATCTAATTTGTTTTTGAGACAGAAGCAGGGTGTCAACTGGGCTGTGCGGGGCACTCAGGCCTGTCTAGACAGCCTTCTCTTTTATGTTTACCACAGACCAGCCCAAGTAGTTTTTTTTCTTTCTGAAAATGGCTAGCCCAGTTTTTTTGTGATTTGCCAAGTCGCTTTGTCAGGGCTGTTGGGCTGGAAATCTTTCAAGACGAGGAGAGCTTCATTCGGCTGGACGAGAAAATGGCCTATCAGTAATGAGACATGGCCTGTACATTTTTAAAACACATCAAACCGACAATTAATTTTAAATTTCTTTTTTTCATTTCAAGATTTTAAATTGCATTAATTTTATGCGTGGACAATTTGTTGGATTTTATATGGATATACATTTATTTTTAAAATCAGTTTGAATGTGTTCCCCGAAAAAAATCAGTTTGAATGTGACAAGAAATTTCGGGATTAAAAACAGTTCGGACCGCACCGAAATATGCAACATTTCATATAATTTTTTAACCATGGCCACAATATGGGCTGTAATGCTAACAAAAAGAATATGGGCTCCAAAAAAACCTTAAGAATTAGCAAATGGGCTGTAAATTATTAGAAATAATGGCAGATGGGTTGTAAGCTATTTTCCACATATTTGAGGCTTTCCTAAAAAAATGTTGACGCACAAGAAGTGACTGTTGGATGTCCATCCAACGGCCGTCGTGCTTCTTCATTCTCTGCTCTTCCTGCTCCAGCCGCTCAAACAAGCGCCGGCGGTACTGCCTGCTCCGTCCTCCCCGCGGCCGGCTGTGCTGCCGCGCAGGCCTCACCGCCCCACCGTACTCCCATCGCTGGCCTAGCCATCCCTCTACTCACCCACACTTGCTGTTATTCTCCGGCGATGGCAGACGAACCAGTAAACCCTCATACAGTCGTACTCCCCTCTGCGTGGGAAACAACTGCCGAGTCTTCCCTTCCTAGGCCTTGCCGTCGTCCACCGCCCTAGTGCTCTCGGCGCGGCCTGGTCAACGTGGTCAATGACCGACATGCATCTGAAGTGGACTGTACGTGGAGAGGCTGACAGCTGGGTCCATGGCCGCACGCAAGGAAATGCCTCCTTATTACGCGCAAAATAATGATTCCTCCACCTGACATCTGGGAGCCACCGAAAGGGCCTCTATATTTCGCAAAAAAACGTTACCGCCGCTGACAGCTTGGACCCACCAGCTATATCTTGGCACGCAAGGAAGTGTGTCCTTATTACGCACAAAAAATGAATACTCCCCCTGCTAGCTGGAACCCAGTCTAGTGGCAGGCTGACTTGTGGGCCTATTAAGTTGACGGGGACGGAGGGCTTTGTCAACTTAGTCAATATGCATGATTCTAGCTCCAGTGACCGTACGATGTCCATCCAATGGACGTAGTGCTTCTTCAACCTATGGTCTTCTTGCTCCAGCCGCCCAAACCAGCGTCGGTCGTGCCTCGTGCTACTGCCTCCCGTGGCCGGCTGCGATGCGGCAGAGGCCTCAACGTCCCCTACTACTACCACCGCTGGCCAGGCCATCCCTCTACTCACCCACAGCCCCTGTTACTCTGCAGCGACGACAGCCTCACACCGCAGCGAACCAGTGAACCCTCATACTCCTCTACGCGTGGGCATCCACTGCCGTGTCTTCCCTGGCTACGCGTCGTCCCCTGCCTAGGCCTCGCCGTCGTCCACCGCCCTGGTGCTCTCGACGCGGCATGGTCAACGTGGTCAAGGAACGGCTTCCATCGGACATGGACTGTACGTGGAGAGGCTGACAGCTGGGTCCGCGGCCGCAGCAAGGAAGTGCCTCATTATTACGTGCAAAATAATTATTCCCCCACCTGACAGTGGGCACCCACCAGACGGGCCGTCGTATTTCGTGAAAAAAACATTTCCCTCTGACTGCTGGGACCCACCAGCTACATCTTCGCACGCAAGGAAGTGCGTCCGGGCAAAAAAAATTGATTCGCCCCCCTGACTGCTGGGACCCACCAGCTACATCTTCGCATGCAAGGAAGTGCCTGACAGTCGGGACCCACCTGGTCGAACCGTACGTAGCGTTGTCATTCTGGTCACGAACGTGTATGTACATACTGGTCGATGTAGAGGCGCGCACGTGTCGTAGAGGCGCGCACGTAGCATGTACATGAACGTACAGCGGCCAGGGTGCAAGAAAAAAAATACGGCCACGTACGTACATACGGGCAGGGTCTCGAACGCCTACTCGTGCATACGTACGGCCAGGGCTCGTGTACATGGCTGGGTCGGAACGGAGAAACAGCGTCGTCGTCGTGTTCATGGGGAGCCAACCGGCTGGGTCAGAACGGAATGCGTCGTCGTGTTCAACGGGAGGGCTTGGACGGAACAACCGATGGAAACAAGGCCTGGCGTACCGCAGAACGGAGGAAACGGCCTTGTATTCGACTGGCCACATTCGAAACGGGATCCTGTTCATCGGGAGGGGTCTGGCGTATCGCAAAACGGAGGAAACGGACCTCCTACGGTCGAAACGGGCGTCTTGTTGATCGGGAGGGTTGTGGCGTACCGCAAAACGGAGGAAACGGACTTGTGTTGGAGCGCTACGGTCGAACCGGGGGTCCTGTTCATCGGGAGGGGTGTGGCGTACCGCAAAACGGGACTCCACGGGATAATGTTCATCTCCACCGTCGACCCCCTCCAGCCTCCACGGGCTCCTGTTCATCCACCCTCGACCTCCTCCAGCCTCCACCTGCGACTGTTCATCCACGGGCTCCTGTTCATCCAGCCTCCATCGTGCGCTACTCCATCGGCTACTGTTCAATCAGCCCTCTCCATGGGCTCCTGTTCAACCACCCCTCCACGGGCTACTGTTGATCCAGCCCTCCACGGGGTGGTCCTGTTCATCCTGCCCTCCACGGGGTCCTGTTCATCCAGCCCCAACCGGCTCGAACGATCGGGGTCCTGTTCATCCACCCCCACCGGGAACTGTTCATCCAAACCCCCCAGCAACGCTCATTGTTCATCCAAAGGCAACGCCACGGGGTCCTGTTCATCCACCCCCACCAGGAACTGTTCATCCAAACCCCCCAGCAACGCTCACTATTCATCCAGAGGCAGCATCGATTGGCTTCAGTTAGCAGCAGTAGCGAAGGAATCGCTTGATCGGGTTCAGTTAACAGCCATCGATCGATCGCTCAGGTTCAGTAACACGTAGCCTGTAGTGTAATCGCTCGGGTTCAGTTAGAGCCCAACGCCTCGCACCCACGCGCGTGCGTGCACGAGAGAAACGTGCATCGCTCGGCCCCGACCACCCACCGTAACCGGGAACACCCCGATATTTTCCTCGCCCTCGCTTCTACCACGGTTTTTTCCGTCATGGACGGTCCAAACTATGTCATGCAGCTGCGTCTCCGGCCCGCCCAAGACGAAAAGCTCATTTTCTGTCATGATTTTTTGTCATAGAAGTAGGACCCCACCACATCTATGATGATACCGGGTTTTGTCACAATTATCGTCATAGAAGTGTCATAAGTATGACAGAAAAGATTTTTGTTCGGCCCAAGATGTCACGGATGTGTCTTTTTTTGTACTGTTAGCATAAGCCTGCTCCCGAGAGATTAGCGGTACCCTGTAGCTGTTGCCGCTGGCATGGTCGACGAGGCTCCCTGGTGGCTCCTGGAAGGCCTCAGCTTCTAGCGCCTCCTCTTCCAATCTTGGCTCGAGGAACGAGCGATGGTCATCATCCGGCGTGTACTCCTGCTCCATCATGCGGGGCACGTAGGCCTGCGAGGCCATCGCCCCGAAAACCTCGCCGAAGTGCCCCGCGCTCCACGTCGCCCGGCCTAGCATGCCGCCCTAAGGATTGTAGGGAGGCATCCTGCCGAGGCCGTGGGTGGCGATGCTCGTGCCTGCGCTCATCGGAGGTGGCACGGGTGCGATTGAGCGTCCAGCGCCGATGGCCGCGCCGATGTCGACGACACCTCCTGGCACGCCCAGGGGCACACGGGCGCGGCGAGGCCCGCTGCGTGACCCGGCCGCAGCTTGAGGCATGAGCGACGAGCAGAAAGGTGGTGCTCCCCTGGCTGCAGCGTCCAACAGCTCGGCGACGTGCTCCAGCAGTGCATCTCGGCCACTCTCCATCAGTCGGCATCGCAGCAGCTCCAGCGCCACCGTGTGTGCGGCCCTCACGTTCGCTTGTTCCCGTCAGGTGCGCGGCGCCGTCGCCGTAGCGTAGCTTGAAGCCCTTGCGGCGGCCCGTGCGCGCCGTAGAGTAAGGGTGGACGATGCCGGCCGAGCCGCCCGCGCCCTGCAGCATTTGGCGGTGCTCGTGCCGCCTAGGGCGCGCGGGTTGAGGTGTTCTTGGGCGGACGATGCCGCCCGAGCCGGCCAGGCTGCCCGGTGGTCGGCGCCAGCCCTCAGGTCGCCGGACATCGGTGTTGCAGAGTGCTAGCGGGTCTGCTGATGGGAGAGAGGCTTCGGCGCACCTGTACCTGGCACGCCAAATGTCGGATTTCCGTTCCGGCAAACCCTTGAGGTTCGAACACTGGGGTGCGCACGAAGATCTCTCTCTCCCTAGCTCGCTCTCGCAACAATCGCAAGGCCTAGCTCGACGAACCCAAAGAACAAGAGAACCAAGAGTTTATACTGGTTCGGGCCACCGATGTTGTGTAATACCCTACTCCAGTGTGATGAGGTGGATTGCCTCTTGGGCTGAGGATGAACAGTTACAAGGGAAGAACAGCCTCCTGAGGAGAGGTGCTCTTGTGCTCGGTGAGCTTGTGTGGTTGAGGGTGATCTGAACAATCCGTCCCTTGCTACAATGGTGGCTAGTCCTATTTATAGAGGCCCTGGTCCTCTCCCCGAATATTGAGCGGGAAGGGATGCCACAACGGCCAAATTCGAAGGGAGACAACTAGTACAAGTTATCCTGACTAAAGGCGGTCTTCGCCTGCCAAAGGCTCTGATTGTGACGCCATCTTGGGCTCCACAGTGACCTCCCTCCTGCCGTCCTGCTGGTCTTGGTCTCGTTGCACCGATATGGAAACCTTTGCCTGATGCCTCGGGACTCCTCGCCTGCGCTTGCCACTTTAGCACCAAAGAGGAAACAAGGACACTGCGCATGCTGGCGCCCGCCTAGCTCCGATCGTCATGGCTTACGTCACGGGAACCTCGCTTGGTACCCCTCGCCTTGATCTCTCGACCCCTCGCGAGCCAGCCTGGTGAGGCCGCTCCCGAGGAGGTCTTGCCTCGTCCGCCTCGCGAGGCTTGGCCCCTCGCGAGGGTCTTGGGTGTTTACTGGTGAAGATGGGCCATACAGGGCCGCTGGTGGAGCCACGCCGTGGGCTGCAGGCAGGCAAGTCTGGGGAGCCCCGTTCCCAGGACGCCGACAGTATACCTTGTTTATTCCAGTTATTCGGAACATGATGTTCTATGTGTGCAAGTATGAACTATGCAGTTCAATTTCATCAGTACCAGTTTCGACAATACCGCTATGAATGACTACATTTGGTTGCTGCATCTTGTAGTTAACACGCCTTTCCATTTTTATTTAACCATAACTAGTGTACTTAGACTGGCACAATACCGGTTTGAATGACCATGTTTGGTTGTTGTTAAATGTTAGGCCTGTTGCAGTTAGCACACCTTTCCACTTGTTTTGCTTTACTAACGTGCTTAAACCTGCACACTGAAGCTTTCTTTTGGAGATTATTTTGTCTGGCATGTGTAATTTTGGTTGATGTTTAGCCTGTTGTGCTTAACATGCTTCTTGATGTACCTACACAGGACAATTTTGGGAACGACTGCTGTTTTCCATCAAGGTTAGTTACATCCCATGGCTTATATCTACTCACTGTTCAGGATATCCGTAGCTGGTACCATATAGGCCGGCGGCTGATAAGGGACTAATCGGTGAATCAGACTTTTAACTGAATATATCTGCAACCCATTTTTCCTTAGGTTAACTAGGGTCATATGTAATATATCTGAGGCTACATAGCAACATGCACTGTACTTAATGTCTAAATATGCAATCCTAGAATACATAGCAACAAGGAAGAGTGTTACATTAATGTTCTAATGATGTCTAGATATACGTAGAAGAGCAGCAGCAGCAACAGCAACAACACAACCCTGTTTGGATACTCAACTTAGCTAGAGGTTAGAGTTAGTTTCTAGCTCATTACTAACCCTGAACTAACTCCATCCAAAGAGTTGTTTGGATGGCAGGGTTAGATTGACAATAAATGCACTAGGAGAACTAGCTCCAATTAGCACCTCTTGGGTTGGATACTAGTTTTTTTGGGTGGGTTATAGATGCAACTAGCTCAAACTAGCCCTCATGTTTAGATATACTTTAGGGCTATTTGAGCCCGAACTAGCTCAAACTAACTGTAACCCATGGATACAACAACAGATAATTTTTAAGAACGAACAAACTCCTTCCGGCCCATAATATAAGATGTTAATTCATCTAATATGTGAGTATATTGGATGTTATAAGATACTCCCTCCGTTCCTAAATATTTGTCTTTTTAGAGATTTCAAATGGACTACCACATACAGATGTATATAGACATATTATAAAAGAGTGTTGTACTACATCATTGTGCCATTGCTGTTTAGCTTCTAATATTAACTTGGTGCTTTTAGGTACATATGTCATTGGTAAAGATCCGCGTTTTGACCCTTTCTGCGTATGTTGCAATGAGATATCAATGAACTAACATCAAGTGAGGATGCTGATAAAGATTGTTAGTAAAATGGGTCCAAAGATGGCAATTAAACTATTTGTTTACACTTTATCCAAGACAACATCAAACTGCAAGATGGTAAGTAAGAACTCTGCAACCTTCTTTTTATTGCCCATAATGAGTTGTGTTAGATGACAATGTTTGAAATCTTATTCCTTTGCAGTGATTGCCAAAGCAGTTTACTCAAGATTACCTCTCAAAGTACATGATTGGTGGGCATGCAAAGGTTAAAGTATTTCTACCAGAACACGATGATTATCTAGATGTTTTCATGAAGACCATGAAGGATGGGCGGTCGGCCATCACAAGGGGTTGGACTAGAGTCGTGCGTGCCTTCTGCATGGAGGAGGGCACAATATGGGCATTCTGCTTCAAATTGTTCAGCAACCAAAATATATTTCTCCTCTTTCTTTACCGTCTTTAATAGTACAAGTATACAACTGTGGTTCATCATTCTTTATTTGGTTCTTATGTAATTCATGAACATATGTACCTATGAATCAAATAATGCATTGGTTGTTTGAACCTGATGGATATGAATAAAGCTGTAGCATACATTCAAATTCAAATCCAAATCCGGTACAATTTGGAAAAGCAGCAATTAAATTACGGTGAAATTACGGTCTACAGGTTGTTACGGCACACACGGTTGGTAAAACACAAACGCTTGCGGTATGCACCATAATCCGAGATGGTTCACAGAGAGGAAACGTCTGCAAGCATGCACACAGTTGCCGTTTGCAAAGCGTGTGCGATGTCAGACAATATCACAAACGGTGCGGGCAAACTGAACGTTTGTGTTAGTTGCCTTATCATACACGATTCGCAACCATGAACTGTTTCTGATGAAGTATGCATCATAAATGTTGCACCACAGAATAACGTGTGCGATAGTTGTCACGTACGACGATGTTACGACGGTCCGACGTTTCGTAATCCTGTCCGACACTCGTACGATGATTAGCTAATCTTCTTAATGGTGAACCGTTTGTGATGAGCCGCGCATCATACACGTTCTATAATAGTGAACTGTTTGTGATGGGTCGCACATCGTAAACATAGCACCACAGAATACCGACTGCAATGGCAATGCGAGCAGAAACGAGTAGGAGTACTGTAGGGGCCCTATCCCCGACAGTTTCTGGGTCGTGTGGGAAGGACCCCCCTATCGCGCACACTCACTTGGCGACGGTTCCAAATGCCGTCGCGGAAAGGGGTTTTAAACCGTTTGTTCAGGTCCGACGCGCACCAGTGTTTGTTCGTCTTTGGCTCTCCCAAAATAGAACAATTCACTTTTCCTAAAATTAATCTTCAATCCGGACAATTGTTCGAATATAGGCATAACACAAGCTTAATATAGTATCATCAGTGTATTGTAGTATGGACACCCCACTATCTACAAGATGTGGTACTAGCCCTCCTACTTGGCCGTACTCTTTACCTCTTCCTATGAGAATTGCCAACATATCCGTCACTATGTTGAACAAGGTAGGCGACATTGGGTCCCCCCTGTCTAAGACCCTTGTGCGCCTGGAAGTAGTAACATATGCCATCATTTACTTTAATCCCAACACTTCCTTTTTGTACAAAAGAGTTGACCTGCTTCCTCCAGGCATCGCCGAATCCTTTCATACATAAGGCTTGTTGGAGGAACACCCATTTAACTTTATTATACGCTTTTTCAAAATTCACTTTGAAGACCACTCCATCCAGTTTCTTTGAGTGGATCTCATGAAGTGTTTCATGTAGGACAACCACACCCTCAAGTATGTTTCTACCCGGCATGAAAGCCATCTGAGTTGGTTGCACCACATTGTGTGCAATCCGCCTCAATCGGTTTGTACCAACCTTTGTAAAGAAATTAAAGCTCATATTGAGCAGACATATCGATTTGAACTGCTCAATACACACTGCCTCTCCTTCTTTGGCAACAATTTTATTGTTCCAAAGTTTAGGTGGGAAAGCTGTAGTTGGCCACTAAACAAATCATGGAACATTGGCACCAGGTCACCCTTAATGATATGCCAGCAATTCTTATAAAACTCTGCTGGGAAGCCATCTGACTTGGTGCCTTATTATTCTTCATCTGTGATATGGCTATAAACACATTTTTCTTCATAAATGGTGCATATAGAATCTCATTCTCATCTATCCCGAGATGAGGAATGTCCCTAACCATGTGCTCGTCCATAGACACATGATTGTCTTCAAGAGCACCAAATAGTTTTTATAGTAGTTAGAGATATACAATTTTAGGTTCTATTGACCTACAATTGTACCCTCATCCTGCTCAAGATGATTTTTTTCTTCTTTTTGTGTTTTCCATTTGCAATCAAATGGAAAAACTTGGTATTGTCGTCCCCTTGGACAACCTACCGCACTTTAGCTCTAAGTGCTCATTTCATCTCTTCTTCTCTGAGAAATCACTACAAAGAAAAACCACTTCCGTGATGATATGTGTTTGTCATAGTAGGTCACGTTTTCTGTCATGCATGTACATCCATGACGATTTTATGACAGAATCAAAATAGTCATATTTGTGTTTTCATAGAAGTGTTCCATGACAATACCAAAATTATCATCACGGAAGTGTCCACTTCCATGACAATAAATGGCACATCATGGAAGTGCTTTCATCAAGGGTAACCGACACGTGGCATCCACCATAACGGGTCGCCGTTAAGCTATCGGGCTCCGGTTTGGATCCGATAACCCGTTAACAGCCCGGACCAATGGGGATTTTTCCACGTGTAAAATTCTCATTAGCCGTAGCAACCACGTGTCAGCTCCGCATTGGGATAGATGTCAACCGCCCAATGGACATGAGGCGCCTATGATACGTTGACACGTGGCAAGGCCCAACAGTGGCCCATTTATATTAAAAAGGCCGATCTAGTCAAAATTAGCGGGCTAACCCATTAACAGCCTACTTGCAGAGGGCCCATTAGGCCTGTAGGAATAGTGTCAAATCGGACCGTTAATGGCCCGTTGTAGATTTCTCATCATTGCGGCCCATGGTCACTTCTGACCCGTTAACAGTCTGCTAAGTATTTGGAACGAATTATGGCCCAGTGTATTTCTGGCCTGTTAAAGGTCTTGCTACATTTGGGCCCATTTATTTCCCAATGAAAATTTCGTCCCATAAAAGACCGTGAAGGAATTGGGTCATATTCGGGCATGTCTAACATTCGTCCTGTTAACGGCCCACTATAGGTTTGGGCCACTTCCAGCCTGTTGTGTTTTTCGGACTATTAACGTCGAACGAAATCCATGGGCCATATGTGGCCCAACGTCACATCGGGCCTATTAACGGCACATATACTCGTTGATACAAATCAAGCCGGACCGCACTTCCGGCCTGGTAAAGGCCCGTGTAGTAAGTCGGCGCATTTACAGGCCGTCTGAATTTCGTCCTGTGAACGATCCGCATTGTAACGGGCCACCATGAGCTGAGATATATTTCGGCCTGCTAATGACCAATGGGTTATTTGGCACATTTCAGGCCCAATCGTCTTTCGGCCTCCTAAAAGGAATGGGCATAATCTGGCCCAATTAGGGCCCAATCTTGGGCCTAATATGACTTTCAGCCTACTAAAAGTCCATGTTATTTATGGCCCATATTAGGCCTGCGAGATATTTACACATGTTAACGGCCTGTTGTTACTACGGGCCCAAATTATGTTTAGGCCTATTAAAGGCCCACATTGGGCACAACCCTATCAAAAAAAGAAAGCTTATGTTGATTTAGTCCCAGATATTTTTAGTGGGCTACATGCCCTTTACGACCCATAATAGTTTTTCGCCCAATTTGAATTGTGGGCCCGACGAAACTTGGCCCGTTGGGCTCCTATGATGCTTTCGGCCCAAAGGAGATCAATGATGCCGAATACATTACTAACATAAACCTACACTATACAAAAATAGCGTCTTAATTTCTACGGCCTTTGGCAACATGATAAATGATGTATCACAACAAAAGAAATTACAGCCATACAACAAAATGCCAGTTGGCATAGAAGTTTACAGTCCTTGCATATAAATGCAGCATCAGATGTATGGAAGCACAGATCATTTGACCTGAGTGCTAATGTTTCAGGCTATAGAATCTGATGGAGCAGCATGACCTTCCCCTTTTTCTGCAATTGGTCTTGAACAGCAAAGCAAATGTCTGATAATCTGGTTTCAAAACCATTCATATCTTAACGACATTTATCTGCCACTATTCTTGTTTCAGAAACGACCTCCATTACGGATTGGACTTGTGTCTGGAGCATATATATATATCACTCTGTCTAGCCGGAAGATTTTGTTCAGTAGGCGATTTGGACAAGGTTACCTTGACAACCAACCCAGAATTACGCAGGAAGGTGATTTTTGCACTGTTTGTGGAGAGATACTGACACACTCCAGCAAAAGGTGACACTGTGCCTGTGGTAGCCTCGTCACCTTCAGGTGGTTGTGGCTGTTCAATCATTTGTTCCATAGGTTGCTGAAAGTTTGAATTTGTAGATTAGTGTACCAGATAGGTTACTAATGAGACAAAAACAAACAAAATAGGTTTCATATTTATACATAACTTATTTTGGTGAACTACTGTAATACATTAGCATGTATTGTAGTGCCAACTACATAATAAAATCACTTTCGGAACATATGTCCACATAGCATGCCTACTGTATTGTCTATTTCCTCACATTCATTGACATCTAAGGATAAATAGACATGGTTTAAAGTAGGATGAACATAGTATGACATCATTCATCTCACGGGCAAACAGATATCAAACAAACACGCTATTCTATCATTGTGTGGGCCCATGAACATCACAACTAGATTACAGATCAAGACCAAAATAATATCCTTCCTCTCTTTTGAACCGTGTAAGGTGAAATGATACATTAAGACAACTATGTATAAAAGTGAACAAAGTAACTGACATTGGCTGCAAACCAAGCAGTTAAATGAACAGATCATAGTAACAAGCAGTTCAAAGGCATGAGGAGTAAGGACTTACAACAACGGCTTGAACTGGTGTGCTCATGCCCTTCATCTTGCTGGTGTGGCAAGCCTTGAAGATTTGCACTTCATTTGGTTAAGGTTATTTTTGGTCCGCACGGGATTTCCTCTGTATTTGGAACAACTCAATATAGATACAATAATATGGCACAGAAAAAAGAAGGAACTAGCCGCTATTTACAAGAGCCTTGAAGTGTGCAATATAGCTACGAGATCTTGTTGTCTGTTGGAATTTCACTTTAGAATGGTTGGTCTTGTTCTTGAAACAGTGATCTGATCAAATACATATACCCTACCTGATAGTTTGGATCAGACCAGTGTTTCACAAGGGTTGTCCAGTCTTCATCCGAAATGTATTCCACTAGAGATGTTTGGGCGATTTCATTGTTAGCCTTGCCTTCAAAGTGAGTTTTTCTAAGGTGATACTGATACTGTCGCAGACCAGACTGAAAAACATGAGTGCATGCTTGTTTAGTTGCATCATCTTTCAGATCCAACTTGAACCTCATCTGTTGAGAAAAGAATGTGAGTCTTATTAGGAGGAAGCTAGAAAGTATGGGACAGAGCAAGTCAATATTACAAACTGCGATGAATAACATTACTTACGGATAAATGGTCAAGGAAGGTGTTAAACTGGGTATCGTCTTTCTCATTCCTGTATTGGATCCACGTTGGGAGGATACGTGCATGACACTTAACGGCAACGGTTGCCTCTGATACTAACTTGGCTGACTCTGTAGCATCACGTGGCCTTTTTAAACCTGCCTTAAAATGGATCTACATTCTTCCTACTTTAGATTTTGTTAATCTGTCAAGCATTATCCCCGATGTCTGTCCTCTTGCGTCGTGGTACTAGTTCAACAAAGAATATGGAAAGTGTTAGTGCACATCAAACTGTGAGAGTACATATAAAGGAGCATGCAACTACAACTTGACTCGGTCAGGTACCGTCTTTGTGTTGATGCTCATGAGGTTCATCTGATCTTGCCAAGTCCTATTGTGTCAGCAGTGCTTCCGAAGTAGTGTTAGGTGTGAAGGCAACTTGGGAACATGCCACTTGCGGAGCAAAAAAACGAGTAACTCGTTAAGATGTCGGTACAGTTGAAGGAGGTGTTGCAGTTGGCGGAGCAGGTGATACTGTGTTTGTAGATTTAGTGGGTGGACTTGGACCTTCTATTGCATTATAAGTACCAGCAGGATCTCGAGGGAAGATCATTTTCCGTTGCACCCGTCGAGTAACACCATTCCCTACTATATTCTTTTCCGTTCTCTTTTTTTACTTTGCCATGTCTAGCCGTACCCACAACACAAAAGAATAAAGTCGCTCTTCGGAACACATTGATGCATGATTCAGATGAGCAATACTTTGATGT
The DNA here is from genome assembly GCF_018294505.1 of Triticum aestivum. Lineage (NCBI taxonomy): Eukaryota > Viridiplantae > Streptophyta > Magnoliopsida > Poales > Poaceae > Triticum > Triticum aestivum. Next base: position 65,883,597 of record NC_057802.1, read on the forward strand.
AAGACAACCGTATGAGGAGGATGGAATACGTAAGAAAAACAGGACGACATGAAATATTCACACCTACGATGTGTAAACTAGCAGAAGGATTTTCAAGAAATTAGAAGTAATGCAAGCTAGACACCATATGAAAGATGGAACCAGTATCACTCTACCAAGTTAAAAGTGTCTTGTCATAATTGGCATATCGAAAAATTAGAAGCAGTACAACCTAGAAATCAATGCACGATGAAACCACTATCACATTGCCAAGTTAAAAGTGTCCAGTCATAAGTGATTGATGCAGGATACACAACAATAGTACTTTGATGTAAGAACATGGTACAATAGATAGATGCAGTGTATTCTAGACAGAGAGAGGCATGTCATATGCACATCTATAACGTATAAACTCAGCAGGTGCAATTTAATCAAATTAGAAGAAATACAAGCTAGACAACATATGCAACATGAAACCAATTATCACACTGTCAACTTAGAGCAAGCACCTGCGATGGTGGAGTAGGGGATATGAACTCATCATATAGACTTGGGATTTCAACTACAATAGTAGTAGTAGTGGCAAGTCTAGAGAGCCTCCGTTTGCATCGGTCCGGAGGACCAGCAACATCCCCTAACTTACTATTTTCCTTCCTCTTTTTTGATATTGCCTTCTGAAGTAAAACCACAAGTAAGAGGAATAAAATTAGTTGTGCATAACTTGTTGACGCATGATACAGATGAGCACTACTTTGATATAAGGAATGTGCATGATAGGAGGATGGAATATATACAAAAAAATGACAGCATTGCATATTCACGCCTATGATAGGAGGATGAAATATGTATGAAATATGGTAAGAAAAAGGGATTTCAACAAAATTAGAAGAAATGAAAGCTAGGCACCATATGAACATGCAACAATTATCACTCTACCAGGTATAAAGTGTCTCGTCATAAGTGCCATTTAAAAAAATTAGAACCAGTACAAGCTAGAAGACAATGCAAGATGCAAACCTACATCACACTCCCAAGTTAAATTTGTCTTATGGGTAAGTGATTGTTGCAGGATACATGATTGCGGCTTGAACTACGTCGGTATTTCCCCAAAGAGGAAGGGATGATGCAGCACAACTACGGTAGGTATTTCCCTCAATGATGGGACCAAGGTTATCGAACCAGTAGGAGAACCACGCAACACTACATAAACGGTACCTGCACACAAAGAACAAATACTTGCAACCCGACGTAAAAGAGGGGTTGTCAATCCCTCCCGGGTAAAAAGATAGATAAAATTGTAGTAGATTCGATAAATAGATCTCGCGGGAACGCGAGACAAAATAAATAACAATAAATTGCAGCAAGGTATTTTTGGGTTTTTGGATTAATAGATCTGAAAATAAAAGATGCAAATAAATAAAAAGGCAAATGGCAATATAGATCTGAAAGTATATGATGAGAAAATAGACCCGAGGGCCAGAGATTTCACTAGTGGCTTCTCTCGAGAAAATAGCATACGGTGGATAAACAAATTACTATTGGGCAATTGATAGAACTTCAAATAAATAAGACGATATCCAGGCAATGATCATTATATAGGCATCACGTCCAAGATTAGTAGACCGACTCCTGCCTGCATCTACTACTATTACTCCACACATCGACCGCTATCCAACATGAATCTAGTGTATTAAGTTCATGGAGAAACGGAGTAATGCAATAAGAACGATGAAATGATGTAGACAAGATCTATTCATGTAGGAAGAGACCCCATCATGATATCCTTAATAGATACAATACATACGTGTCATTTCCCCTTGTGTCACTAGGATTGAGCACCGTAAGATCGAACCCATCACAAAGCACCTCTTCCCATGGCAAGAAAAATCGATCTAGTCGGCCTAACTAAACCAAAGATTCGGAGAAGAAATACGAGGCTATAAGTAATCATGCATATAAGAGATCAAAAGACTCAAATAACTTTCATGGATAAAAACATAGATCTGATCATAAACTGAAAGTCCATGGGATCCCAACAAATAAACCGTAAAAAAGAGTTACATCAAATAGATCTCCAAGAGACCGTTGTATTGAGAATCAAAAGAGAGAGAGGAAGCCATCTAGCTATTGCCTACGGACCCGTAGGTCTACAATGAACTACTCACGCATCATCGGAGAGGCACCAATGAGGATGATGAACCCCTCCGTGATGGTGTCTAGATTGGATCTCGTTGTTCTGGAACTTGCGGCAGCTGGAATTGTGTCTCGTCGACTCCCCTAGGGTTTTTGGAATATTGGTGTATTTATAGAGCAAAGAGGCGGTGTAGGAGGCCACCGAGGTGGGCACAACCCACCAGGTCACGCCTGGGCCCCCAGGCGCGCCTAGGTGGGTTGTGCCCCCCTCAGGGCACCCCTCTCGTACTTCTTTGTCCCATCATGTTTCTTCTGGCCCAGAAAAATTCTCCAAAAAGATTTGCTGCGTTTGGACTCCGTTTGGTACTAATATTCTTTGAAGTAAAAAACAAGCAAAACAACAACTGACTCTGGGCACTATGTCAATAGGTTAGTCCCAAAAAATGATATAAAGTTTCTATAAGATGATTGTAAAACATCCAAGAATGATAATATAACAGCATGGAACAATCAAAAATTATAGATACGTTGGAGAAGTATGAAGGATGGAGGGGGTTAGGGTTTCGCGGCTGGTGGAGAGGGCATTTTGGTGCCCACGGAGGATGAATGGGGAAACGGAGGGAGGGGGAGCTAAGGGGGAACAATGTTTCGGTTTGGGACGCACTTGTTTGAATTTTGGGGAATGTTACAAACTTTGCCCCCATCTAAATTTTGGACATATTGCGGGTCGGGGTAGGACGATAATCTCAGCTGTCCCAAATAGTGGGCAGTACAAATTTCGAGCAAGCGCATGGGTGTTTAGGCACCCACGGTGTATGAATGCTTCTCGGAGGCGGTTGACTGGTGTCTTGGTGAAGTTACAAACCTACGCTCGTTTCGACCTTTGGACATCGAGTTGATAGGCTACACGAGTCAAAGTCAGGACTGTAATTTCCTATCACCAAACATTGGTCTCGCACGGTTTCGGGCGATCAGAGGCTCATTTGGCGCTTCGTTCAATATTTGGGAGCAGAAGCATTAATGTTTACAGTTCTCTTGAATTGAACTTTCAGGATTTGTCAAAGTTTGAAAATCTTGACTCTTGAAAAGCCTAAAACTATGATTATTTTGGAATGGAGGGGGTATATTTGAATCCACATTGCACCTGATTATATATTAAAAAATGCATCTTAACTCAATTAATGCATAGTTCCATATATAATCTCCTCGGTTGCAAACAAAATAGTTAGACATGCGTATGAATATATATAGCATGTTCAAACGCACAACAAAGATTGATGTCCCCTTTTAGATCTGATTTACAAATGCAATTATCTCGAACTCAAATAGTTGAATGCACTTCCTATGAATTCGAATCTTTGAAACCACTTTTATGTTGAATTCAACATGTATTCTATTTTGTGGCTAGCAATTTGGAATGTATCCATGTATGTGACAAATGTATAAAGTACTTGACACTGACAACATGGAGTGCACTCATGTTTATATATGAATTGCAAAAGCCATACATTGTATGGATTTCAAACCACTATCACTCTATGGATCAATAATGTGAAATAAATCCATACACGTGCTGGAATTCAATAGAGTATGGGTGTTTGATAGACCAATGTTCGTTCATACACAAATTACAAAATTCATGATCCCATCCGAATTTTGTAATGCAATTTATATTTTAATTTAATGCGTAGAACCGCATTTTACACGTAGATGCACTATGCCTCGGCCACTCCTCACACACGCGCTATATATGTCTCTATTTGACGGATAAGTGCACACACTTTATGTACATTGGCATTTCTCTCTCGCACATGCTCACACTCTCTCCCGTGGTGTTTCACGCACACACTCTCTATATATCTCCCACTCTCTCTATCTCTCTTACTACTATCTATGACTCTTTTCACTAATCTCAGTTGGAAAACACTATTTCTCTCACATGCATATATACACATGCATGATCTCTGTTGGCCCTCTATATGCCCATATATCTGCCTACGTGTCTCCCGCACGCACACTATGTTTAGGCCTCTCTCGCACACATTGCCCCCTGAACTCTCTCTTACTAGTTGGCGGATATGATTCCATCAAATCATTCGGTAGGATATCCCTGACGGTTTGGCTTGATGGTAATAAGAGGCAAAGTTTTACCCAAGTCCGGGCCTTTGCAGTTGAGGAAAAAGCCTACTGCTCGTACTGTATATTTGTGACTGGGGCATGTACAAAGTACACATGAATACTAGCCATTGTGTCTGTGTGTATATACTATCGACGAACTAGCCCCCGGGCTTATATAACATACTCGGGGCCTAGGGTTACAAATCATAGTCGGCACTTCATCAGTGGGGATAGAGTCCTCCACGACTCTGGTAGCTTCATCTTGTACGCCGAGTCCTCCATGGGTCTTCGTATAACGCGTCCCGGTTCGACCTATGTGGCGCAGGACGGAACCGACCTATGAGTCCTCACGTCGAGCCACCACAACTAGAAATGATGTGCCCACGACACCCCACACACCATCAGTCACTAAGATAATAAGCATATACAATAGTACAAAGTTAGATGAAAGTTAATTGCATGGTACATCCAATGATATTTGTTCCGTATTGTGAATGTTTATATTTTCTCCTAAAAATTAGTCACGGTAAAGAGAAATGAAGCGCATACCTCTCTTTGTCTCCACTCACACCCCCTCTTTCCACACCACTTTCACGTACGCACACAAACTATCTCTCGACCATCTAAAAGTATGCCCCTGACACATTCACGCGTGACGGTCACTGTATTTCAAGCGAAATCACTATACATTCACTGGACTTCAGAATATGCTCATTACGATCACCGTATACATTCTTGTGGTGATCATATGGTCTCTAGCTCACCGTACATCTTCATATTTTGTTGATGACACTGACGGTCATTGTATTTGAAGCTCTGTATTTTTTTGATGACACTTACGGTCATTGTATTTGAAGCGGCAGCACGGTATGGTCCCTGGACTTCAAAATAAGCTCATTACGGTCACCATATACATTTTGTGGTGCGAACCAATCTGTGGTCGGATGGTTAGGACGATAGTGGTATCCCCAGCGCCCACCAGGGTTAAAGTCCTTGCTCGCATTTATCCTGGATTAATTTCAGTATTTCCGGCGATGTGCGTTCAGTGGGAGGAGACGTTCCCCTCGACTACGAGGTGCCTACGGTGACTTCATAAAATCTCAAGATGATATGCCAGCTCACTCTCTCGAAGGTGCTCATAGTGGATACGGTGTGCATGTGTGCGTTCATAGGGGTGAGTGTATACGCGTACATATGAGGGCTTGTGTCTGTACCGTGTTAAAAAAATACATGTCGTGATCATACGGTCACTAGATCACCATACATCTATGTATTTTGTTGATGACACAATCAATTGACTAGTCAAACGGTCCACGTGGCGCAACTAGTGTTGCACCATCAGCGCATGTTACCGTGGGTCCCACCTGTCAACACGTATATGAAAGAAAGAAACGCTAGCTTGCGTTTGTACTGTGTTAATGAAATACATTTTGTGGTGACAATATGGTCACTGGCTCGCCATACAGATCTGTAATTTGTTGATGACATGATCAATTGACCAGTCAAATGGTCCACGTTCATCAGCACACATTATCATAGGGCCCACCTGTCAACGCGTATATGAAATACAGAAATGGTAATAAATTAGTGTTCGGTGGGGATTCGGAGTCGTGAGACCTGAGGTTGGCAGCCCGCGTGCCCTAACCACAGCGGACAAGGTTGCCTTGTGATGATATGCCGAGCCGGCTGTTTTAATTGCACACACGCACACACGCATGAGCTACTATGGTGAATACAAACACATCACACATGCGCACAAACACGCCTGCATGCATGCATGCAATACTCACACATGCATATGCACGCATGCAACACACGCACGCATGCAGGCATGCAACACTGACACGTACACACACTACAAAAAAATACACTTTTGTGATGATACGTGTTTGTCACAGTAGGTCACGTTTTCTGTCATGCATCTACAACCATGACAAATTTATGACAGAATCAAGATAGTCATACCTGTGCTGTTGTAGAAGTGTTCCATGACATTACCAAAATTATCATCACGGAAGTGTCCACTTCCATGACGATAAATCGCGCGTCACAGAAGTGCTTTCGTCAAGGGTGACCGACACGTGGCATCCACCGTAACGGAATGTCGTTAAGCTATTGGGTCCGGTTTTGGATCCGATAACCCGTTAACAGCCCGGACCAATGGGGATTTTCCACGTGTAAAATCATCATTGGCCGGAGGAAACATGTGTTGCCTCACCGTTGGGACATATGCCATCCACTCATTGGACAGGAGGCGCCTATGATAGGACGACACATGGCACGGCCCAACAGTGGCCCATTCCGGTGAAAAAGGCCGGCCCAGTAAAAAATAGCAGGCCAACCCATATAAGGCCTACTTGTGTCAGGTCCATTTAAGCCGACGGCCCATCCGAGATGTGCCAATTCGGCCCGTCAACGGCCTGTTAAAGATTTGACACCATTGCAGCCCATCGTCAGTTCGAGCCCGTTAACAGCCCGCTATATATTTGGGCTCAATATCGGCCCGATGAGATTTCAGCCTGTTAACGGCCCATTCAGTGGATGGGCCAATTTTCACGATGTACATCTTTCGGCCTTTTAGCGACCCATTTAAATATTGGGCCAATTTCCGGCCTGGTGTGTCTTTCAGCCTGTTGACGGCCCATAAATCAGTTGGGCCATTTGTAGTCGGACCTGAGTTTCGGCCTTTTAGCGACCCATTTAAGTGTTGGGCCAATTTCCGGCCCGGTGTGTCTTTCAGCCTGGTGACAGCCATATATCTGTTGGGCCATTTGTAGTCGGACCTGAGTTTTGGCCTTTTAGCGACCCATTTAAGTGTTGGGCCAATTACCGGCCTTGTGTGCCTTTCAGGCTGTTAACGGACCATAAATGTGTTGGGCCATTTGTAATCGGTCCTGAGTTTTGGCCTTTTAACGGCCCATGCCCTTCATGGTCCAATACCAGCCCGGTTTCTCTTTCGGCCTACTAAAGGCCCACAACACAGTTGGGCCATTTACAATACGACCTGACTTTCGGCCGCTTAGCGGCCCATGCTCTTCATGGTCTAGTACAAGCCCGCTGTCTCTTTCGGCCTGCTAAAGGCCCACATTATAGTTGGGCCATATGTAGCCTGGACTTAGTAAGGGCCTGTTAACGGCCCGTGAAATCAATTGGGCCCACCTGTTGCCCGCTTCAATGTCAGCCTGTTAACGACCCAGGAGTTAAGAGGGCCGACCATGAACTTTCGGCCTGGTAACGGCCCATTAAGTTAATGAGCCCACTAATGTTCGTATATGTCTTTAGGCCAAATTAGATCATTTGAGCCCATTACGACGAGAAATTATGCACAGGACCAAAACCGATCAAGCAAAGGTACGACATATAGGAAAAAAAGTTGCACATCCAGCATATATTACAGGAAATTACATCCATTGGGCAACCAAAGGTTGATGCCAGTGCAAATGAATGAACAGAACCTAACGATCTACAATGTCATAATCTGCAACCTCAGCACGGATGATGCCCATAAGCATGTGGGCAAGTTTTTTGCTGCTTTGCTACACTGTCTGTGAAAACATTGATCAATTGTTGTGTCGCACGACTCTGCACCTCTGATTCCTCCACCATTTCCATCATTCCTTCAGCCATTAATTGGTTCACAAACATACATTTTTTCCGTTGCATTCAAGATAGAGGATACTGAATAGATTCAGAAGGCGATTTGGGCAGGCTTGTATTATTGATAGTGGAGAGTGTCTCGACCACTGCATCATAACATAAATTAGGAGGGGAGCCAAACAGATTAATCATGAGTTATTGGCATATTACCTGGCCTAGATTTATTGGAAAGAAACAATGGGGTTGCCTTGCTGTTTTCAGAGTTTGTCTTCTTAACTTCAGCAGCCTGCACCAAATTAAGACACTAGCATTGCTATCATTAGCCAAGTCAGATAATAGAAAAGCAACATTGGGGCAACGAACGTTTGGGAAACTACCCAACACCAAATTAACACAATATGGCACAGCTATCATCAGCCAGGTAAGGTAATACGAAAGCAACATTGACACAATCAATGAATGGGCAACCAGAGCAGCACTACAATTCAGTAATGTGCATGATATGAGATAGTACACTCATACAGCTCAGTATCCAAAACTACCAGGCAGTTTTCTTTACAAAAATCAACATTGGCGCCTTTAACATTTTGCTACAACTAATTTTAGATCAGACAAAGGTTGGATTCACGCCGATTAACAAAATACATGCTGATGTAAAAATATAGTGATATACAACAGGTACTTACATAAGCATTGGAGCACAAAGAATTCCCGCAAGATATTTTCCTCGAATACAATCCCAATAAAGGAACTCTTCTATCATTTAACCTTATTTTCTAAAAGAGAGATGGGTAAGAAACATGTAGAAAATATGATCAGAATGCTATAAAATTTCATGATGCGAGGATACACACACGCTTCTTAGAATGGAGTTGACATTCTTTTGCTGGACTGGAGCGGACTAGTTCTTTGGCCACTGGAATCTGCTTATTATTAGTTGGAGTTGGGTTTCTCTATGCTGGAGCAGTATCTATGAAAAATGGAGTTGGTTTATTATCTCCTGGCGTTTGGATCTTTTGCAGCGACCTGGTTTGTAACCCTTCAGATTCTAACATAGTCCTCTTCCCCTTGCATGCCTTGTATAGAAGAATGGTGCTTCAATTATAAAACATGCTACAACAGAGAGCTGGAATAGGTACTGAATAATCGAAAGGCATGACATATTGACATGTATTCCCTCCATCCGGAAAAAATGGATGGGTCTAGGCGTATTTTAGTTCTAGATACATCCATTTTTATCCATTTCGGCAACATGTAATCCGGACGGAGGGAGTATGGTGTAAGAGCTAGGGATACGACAGGACAACACAGTAAAAAAACACTAGTTGAATGTAAAACTATATGCAAGCAGAATACGTACAAAAAAACTAAGGCAACATACACGTGTATGATTGGGAAACTAAGATGGCATTGCAACAGAGCACTAGAACATCACTTCAATGTAAAAAAAACATGGTATGGTAGACAGATGAAGTACATACTGATGAATAACAATGCATAAGTATTCACAAGCATGATGTCCAAATTAAGCAGATGGCATTGCGATAGAGTAGAATGACAGTACTTGAATTTGAAAACATGTTATCATGAATTGAATAGGTACTGAAAAACAGGAAGGCATGACATATTTACATGCATGATCAGCATGCTAAGGACATGGAATTGCAACAGAGTAGATACACTCCAGGACATTATATGCATGTTGTACCCATATCATGGGCCAAGTTAGATCAAGGACCTTGTGGGGTGAAGAGGATTCAACATCTTTGTGCAAGTCTTCTGAAGAACTGCATTTACATGTTCCATCATATTGGGTATCATTGACATCAAGTTTATTGGCCTTTACATTGCTCCGTGAGGTTCTTCTGGATATATCAGTGTGTACAATTATATCTGACATGCATGGAAGACAACTAGTAGTTAGATTTATGTAATGAGTGCCTGTAGGAGACGACATAAATAGTAGGACTGGGGTTAACTAGTAGCAACAGGTCTAGTAAAGCTACAGAATATATATCGTTTGTACTCGAGATTAACTAGATGGCACACAAAAGTATTAAAGAACAACATAGGTAATACTAGAAGTGGTATAATACTATAATCACCAGCCTGTGGGATAGCATTGGCTGATGGATGATAACTATGGAACATCGTTACCTAAAGAACAAGTATCTTAGCTGAACTATGGAACAACGTTAACTCCTGAACAATACCCGTAAGAGATCAGCATGAATATACAGTGAAATGTGATAATCTATTTTCCATGCTTAGATGAATAACAAAGCCATAAATGTTGCACACAAGTAAGATGAGGGTACAATCTATCTGGCCGCCATCCATAGGAGTGAGCATGATGTGCTGACTTGTCGATGGCCCTGCGGTTGTTGTGGCTGTCCATGTTGGGCACGTGCATCGATGCAGGGAACTGTTGAGTGGGGACTATAGCTCCCTTCTGGTGTATGCTTCCCTTGTTGGAGCAGCTGCGGTGAGTCGGAAGACGGTGTGGCTGAAGATGCAGATAACGCATAATGTTAAGAAGGACATATCTCTTTGATCTGAAGAAATACACTAAGAGATCAACAGCAAGGTACGAGAGTGGTCACACGTCTGTTGACTGAGACTAAATTTGGGTCACACGATTTTATTTTATTTTGGTACTGTCCGATCTACGCCGGACGGCTTGATGGCCGTCTTGTGCCTCCCAGCTGACACTGTTAGGAATCTTCCCCGAAGAGCCAGCGACCAACGGCAGAGCAGCTTGCCTCCGTCGTCCGTGGCCCCGGCCAAAACCCTGCTCCCCGCCCCACCGCACTGCCGTGGTTGCGCCGCCCCCGGGCCAATCCAGAAAGACTCCCCGTCATCCAGATCCAGCGGCGGCAGTACCTTGAACCCACGCAACTCTAAGATAGCCATCTAAGCGCTGCTTCCGTGGCGAACTTGCGGCCCCGCACCCTTACGTTAGACACCAGCCAACCGGCAGCCTAGGAGCTCCGCCGCCTCGAGGGGTGCTGCTTCCCATTGGGAATCGATTGGCCCAGAATAAAAATTCAGACAACTAACGCCTAAATAAAGTGATTTGAGATGAGGGTGCGACCTATCTAGCGGCATGGTGAAGTAGGCAGGTCCAGCTGCCGAGTCGGTGAGGCTGACGCGGTTGCGGTGGCCACCGGCGGCAGGGAAACATCGATGTCGCGACGGTCGACGGCTACAGGGAAGCAGTGCCGGGACTCTGGACGAATCCGATGTTGGAGCCGCTCCGGCGCCGTGAACAACGGCGGGGGTGAATCGGCTCTGGTACGGTTCACGCGGCCGTCGTCGAGGCAGCTCCAGCAGCACGGAGTAAGAGGCACATGGCCCAGTGCACGATGGCAAATGGACAGAGTCTCCGGCATTAGGGAGGAGGGCGGCTGTGAAATTGGTGCGGTGGGGGCGCCATGGAGGAGGGGCTGAGGTTTCGCGGTCGGGAGAAGGGAGCTTCCGGGGAGAAGGTTATTTGGCGCCCACGAGGTATGAATGGGGGGATTGGGAGGCGAGTGGAACAATGTTTTACGGACACATTTGTCTGAAATGTGAGGGGGAGTTACAGTTGTACCCCTGCCTTTAGGCTTCTCAGCTTGGGTCTATGTACTGAGGGTCGGGGGTAGTAGAGTAACTTTGCTTCTCCCCAAATAGTGGGCGGAAGTGATTTCGGGCAAGGAGGGCGTGTTTTGAAATATAGTGGGCGCGAGCGATTTCGGGCGAGGTGAGTGTGTTTTGAAATAGTGGGCGCGAGCTATTTCGGGCGAGGAGAGCGTGTTTTGCCGACCATGGTTTATGAATTATTTGGCACATGTCATTTCGGCTGAGGAGAAGGCGCGCTTGGATGAAGTTACGAACCTACCCTCGATGCACAACGGGCCAATTAATGCGTCTCCCACATAGGACGGTAATTTCGCGTCTCCCAATTATTTGCTCGGGCGAATTCCACCGTGCGGAGGATGTTTAACGGTTCGTTCCAAATTGGGGAGAATGAGCATCCACGTCTACCTTACCAAGTCGATTTGAATCAAATTTAGAAATATTAGCTTGCCACTTCTTTCTTAGATGGAGAGATGATGCTCGGGAGTAATGTGTTTTTACATGCTCGTTGCTAGCGATTTACTATATGACAAATAGTTGACCCACTCAAAAATGGGAATCAAACCCAAAATGAAATATCTTGATTCAATGAAATAGCTCGTTCACCAGGTCAAAATAGTGAACTAAATCCAAAATTGAACACCTCAATCGAATAGCATGTTGTACAGTATTATAGTACTCCATGAACATGTTGAAAGTCAAATTAATGAACTTGTTTGATATACGCATATATCCGTTCATGTGTGTATTGCAGACAACATGTTCTCCAATTTAAATATTTGAATGAAAGTTTATATCGAAACATGGTTTATATCAGTCTTTGATGAATAAAACGCGACCTCCCCCTCTCCCCGACTCCTACGCTCTCTCTCTCTCTCTCGCCGACAATCTTCAATTCTGTCGCACGCATCCAACACACAAACCTTGTTGGTCCTCTCTCTTTCTCACCATCTCTCTCTCTCGTTATGTGTGTGCATGGGGGGGGGTCTTTCTAGTTCGCATGCATATATACTCCATCTATAGGTCTCTCTCGCACACTATGTATGATTCTCTAGTCCAAGCTAGATATCTTGGGTGCACTCATTGTACGGACACAAATTCCTTGGCTCGTTGCCCGTAACTCTCTCACGCACCACTCTATCGTCTCGGAGCGCTTCCCCCTCTCTCTCAAACTCTCCATCTACCTGGGTCACACATACACATGCATATCTCACTCGCACTCGATAGGCCCATCTAAAACTCTATCTCTCTCCCTCGTTCTCTCTCCATCTCACACGCACACACACGCAATCTCATGCCTAGCTAGCCAAGTATGATGGTCTCTCACTCAATTTTAGGCACACGCAGTCCCCCCTATATGTATATGACTAGCTAATCTTAGTCTCCATCACAAACATGTGCATGGTCTATCTCGATTTCTCTCGGGGCACCTTTCTATCGCGCACGCACCTCCCTCGATCTCCCACCCATATAGTCCCCTCACGATATCGAGGGGGTCTCTTTATCACAAACACACCCTCTCGCCCTCCCCATGCGTCCATGTTCTCCATGTGTCCCTCTCGACCTTTCTTCCTTGTTGGCCAGACCTCTATTGGACATGTGCTATAGGGGTGTCTCTCTCCGTTGCAAACAATCACACACTAGCTATCTTCGTGTATCTCCTCGCCTCTCTTTCCTATCTCGGAGATGCATGCGTGATATGTCCTCCTAAGAAACGAAAAAACACACACTCTCTCTCTAATTTATCGTTTGTTGTCACTTTCTCTTTCACACACATACTCTTTTTGCACACTTACTCATTCTCCTTCACACGCACCTGATCCCTCTCGACTTAGGCACTCTCCTGTCCATAGCATATTGATTTATTGAAAAGTCAAACATAACAAAGTTTGACCATGTACGTGGAGAAAAACAATTACATCTGGAACGACAAACATATACCATTAGATTCACCATGAGATGTAGTTTCATATGATGTATCTTTGGTATTGAAGATATAAATAACATTAGTGTAAACCTCATCAAAGTTTTTCCAAAGTTTGACTTCTAAAAAATTTACATGCACTGCATTATCGAGCGGATGGAATATCTCTTTCCCCCTCTCAGCTATCTGACGCACCACTCAGCCTTATCGGGGCTCCCCAATCTCTCTCAAACTTTATGTCTCCTTGGTTCACACATACACATGTCTCGCTCTCCCTATACATATAGACCCATCCAACACTCTCCACCCTTGTTATCTCTCTATGTGACACGCACCCCCCTAATAAGTACCATAATCCCTCACTCCATCATAGGCGCAAGCACTCCCCCCTAAGTATGATTATCTCTCACTAGCCATCAGGAATACACGTATTGTCTCCTTTCATCCATACGTCTATCTCGATATCTCTCGGGGTATCTTCTATCGCGCACACACCTTGTCACTAGATCTCCCACCCATGTAGTCCCATCACGATCTCTAGGGGATCTCTCTATGAAAAGCATACACTCTCTCCTCCCCATGTCTGCATTTTCTCCGTACGTCTCTCTTGACCTCTCTCCCTTGTTTGTCAAACCCATCTTGGCCACGTGCTAGGGGTCTTGCTCTCTCGGTTGCAAACAACCACACACTATCTCCTCACCTTGCTTCCGTTGTCCAAGATGCATGTGTGATATGTTTGCATAAGACACACACGTTTTTTCTCGACTTTTATCGAGTGTTGTCCATGTCTCTTTCACACACACACACACACACTTTTTTCACTCACTCTTTCTATTTCTCTCTCTCTCTCTCTAGTTAGGGACTCTCTCACGTCCATAAGCATATGGATGTTTTGAAAAGTCAAACCTCAGAAAAGTTTGACCAGGTATATGTGGAGAAAAACATTTACATCTGGAAAGATCATTAGATTCATCACAACATGTACTTAGTTCATACTATCATTTATCTTTGGTATTGTAGATATAAGTAATTTCTTTATAAACTTGGTCAAATTTTCAAAAGTTTGACTGAAAAAAAAGTTGGAACTACATTATCGAACGGAGGGAGTAGCTCTTTCTCTCTCTCTCTCTGCTATTTCTCACGGGCCTCCCCTCTCACACGAACACTCTATACCGACGGATTATACGCTCACTGTGTCAGCGTATAGCTCTGTATATTCTTCAGTTGACCGGTCAACCATTCCACATGCTGCCTTGTCAGCTCGTGTTCTGTATCTTCGTGTGCTGGCCCATGTGGCAGTGGGTGAAAATAAGTAAACTAGAGGCCCATCTGACACGCGGTGAAATAAACAAAGTTGAAACCACTCGGGGTAGCACCCCGCACGCTAGTAAATTGAGGGCGCATTGAGGACACACTTCTTCCGCGTGGAGGACGCACTCGCGCACAATTCACCAGTGCGTGGCGGCATGCACAGAAGGAATAACCCTACTTCATGCAGACTAATCCATGTCTGGGTTGAATAAGGAAAGGAAGGGAGACGTACTGTCCAAGAGAGTAGGCATCGAACCCGCATCTAGGTTGAAAAGGGGGAAATCAGTAGCTAAGGAACGAGTCTCGTGTCTCTTGGTTGAAGAAGGGTAGAAAGGCATGACAACGCAATAGAGAGTGACCAGGTCGATCGGTTTGTTGTCCTCACATAGGGAAAAGGTGGCTAAACATAAAAAATGGGACGTAATCCACATATGCTCCCTGGATATTTGTTGCTCTGGGCAACCATACCTCCCTCACCACTCTATGCGTCCGTGGAGGTACATCGTACTGGTGCGCCCACTATCCGAATGGGCCTCCCATGCTCTTATTGTCACTTTTTTGCTGTTAGTATAACGCCAGCAGTCAAGTCAAGCAATGCTACTGCTAAAGTGATGCCACATTTAACTAATGTCGCACTCAGTCTAATGCCACCGATAAATTTAAGCAATGACATTTAATGTCATTGGATTATTTCAGGGTTAGCTGTTGATTGTGGATGTATTAAAGATTTTTCAGCTAAGGCATTCTAATGTTGTTGCACAGCCAGTATATCAACGATGAAACTTGTTACTACCTTCAGATTTTTGCACTATTAATGCTTATAGATTACACACCTCACTTTCATGAGATAAGTCAATTTTTTTGTATAGTGTCACCAAAATGCCAATGCGCTGATGTCATTTTATTTTGGTTAAACTGCACAAAAAATTATGAAGACAAGAGGAAAGGTCAAGAGTGGGCACCTCCTCCTCCGGCTATTCTCTGGATTCGTTTGATCAAGTTTTTATGTTTGATCGATTATCAAAATTGAGATAGCAAATTTTAAGGTCCCCCTGAGTTCGAAATGGTATTTACCTTGGAGGTACGGTGACACCCAAGTTTTTATTTGGATTTTTCAAAAAAAATTACTTTGACTTGAGGGAGCTGATTTAAATTTTTCTTCAAAAGAACTCTCCCTTTCAAATATTTTTTTTATGACAAAGGTTTTATTTGGATTCACCCAAGATCTGTCTTTGGTCTTGGAGGTTCTTGCTTTTATTTGGACTCAAGACAAAATGCTTTTCATTTGGAGAAAATGCCTTTTGAAAATCTCTTTGAAAATTGCACTATGGCTTTTGGAATAATCCCTTGCTACTTTCAACAATTCCCTCTTGCCATGGCCTTAGTGCAAATACTCTCTCCTAACCCTTCCCTCACCTTTGGATCATGATTTGCATCAAATCCAGCAAGTTGAACCTCCCCATATGATTATTTTCCATTTAAATCTTATTCAAACAAAGTTCTGTCTTCTATTCTAGCCATTGGTGATTTACAAAGGAACTCCACTTTCTGTTTTGATCTTTGCCCCAAGCCAACTCTCCTCCCTAGTCCTTTGAACCCTCAACCAGGATCCATGAAGATCCACTGGTCTTCAGTTCAAATTTTTCAAACTACACTTGCTGCAAGTTTGGACCAGATTTGTCAAATTTGGTGAAATTCATTCAAATCCTTCTCCAAAAATTCCAAGTAAAATCAGGTAGCCTCTGGGTGCATTGAGTGGTCACCTCACCAAGTTACAGCCCCAGAAAATTTTTTCTGCTTGCCAAATCATTCTGTCGAACACCTGCAGTGCATTGTCAAAATCAGGTTCAGAAAGTTTAGAGAACATTTCAGTGCACTGTCGTTTTCTTCAGAACCCGACGTCGATCTCGCCAGTGCCGTTGTGTCGCCGTGTTCCCTGTCCCCTCCCCCTTGTCCTCTGCATCGCACGAGCGTCTGGCACCTTGCAGACGTCGGCGACGAGCAGCAGAAGGTGCACCGCCCCGTGACCGACGCCAGCGGCGGCTTTGCGGCCGCCAGAGAGAGGCGCGGCGCTGACGCCGCCACCCAGTGCCGCCCAAGCCACCGGAGCTCGCCGCGTGGCCTTCCACTCCCTAGAACGCGCTGCCACCCTCGTCGTGAACCGCAGGGCGTGGAGCGCGCTCTCTGCCGCTGACGTGCCCGTGCGGCCACCCCACCGTGGACCGACGCCGTTACGCCAAGACCGACCGAGATTAGCGGGGGAATGGCACCAGTAACCTCCACTGATGCTGCCTGGCCACTCAAACCTCCTGCCAATCCACTGCATCGCCGTAATCGCTCGCCGAAGATTCTCCGTTCACGGCCACCCTGTCGATCCACCTATAAATAGAGGCCCCGAGCTTCAACTCGGGCACACACCATCCCTGCACTCCACCTAGAGCACGCCTAGCCACTGGAAGGGCCCCGAGGAGGTCTCCTTCCTCGACTCCGGCCGCCGCGACCCGCCACGGGATCCAACTCGATTCGCCCCCGTCCGTGCACCTCCGCCTCCCATCTCTTGCCAGTAGCTTCACTATGCATCCTTCCTTCTGACCCGCGCTTCAATTCGAAGTTTGCAGCCCTCCACCGGAGTTCTCCACCCTCACCCGAGCCGCCGTCCGCCGGAGAAAGTGTCGCCGTCGACGTGGTGCTCCCCGTTGGTCGAGTCCACCACCCACCGACGCGGAAGAACACGCTGAAGCTCTTGGTACCCTCCGATCCTCCTGACTCGCCGTGGTTCGACGCCGGCGTCCACCGCAGTCTTCGGGCGCCGGCGAGCTTTTTAAACCTGACATGTGGGCCCCCATGTCAGCCTCTGTTATATTCTCTCGTGAACCGTTTTCTGTTGGCACCTTCGGGCAAAATACGCTTTCCCTCTTTAGCTAGCGCATTTCTTTCCGAAGCGTTTTCTGGTTTCTCAGTTTAAACCCTGGAACTTTTCTGTTCCATTACAGATAAGTCCCTGGACAGAAACCTTTAGAACTTTTAAATGAAAAGGGATTTTTGAGTGATTCTTTTTCTGACAGTCTTAAAATTTTGTCTAGTTTTTTATGAGATTTATTTGGAAAAAATTTGGAGAAGTTTCTGTGCACGCATTGGTTTTCACGTTAGTGCCCGTTTTCATTATTGCCGTAGGTTCCGGAAGAGGTGACGGAGCCGCGAACTTCGCCGAGCTAGACTCCGACTTCTCCGAGCCAGGCAAGCATGTTTGAACATTTGATATGGCAGGTGTTTTGCATGTTTGCGTGAAATATTGTGCGTGGCATATGAGTATCGGTGGATACCTCGTTGCTTGTAAGGCAACTACCCGCATGTTCCAAAGTTGCGATGATCTCTGATGAGAGATGGCCTAATCATGTGGTGACATGAAGGGCAGCAAGGTGGTACTGTTGTAGCATACCAGCCTTGCGTCATCCGACGAATTCCGACGTTAACATGGACGTAGTCACGTTATCGTCCTTTCCCCTTCCGTGCTACCACATGTTTCATTTGCCAGGATGCGGTTTAGTAAGTTAGTAACCTCTTTCCGTGTACACACCAAACAGAGAGGCCGGGATGATGGTACCTTGGCCCAGGATTAAAGCCAGTCATTCGGTCAGGGGGCATGGGTGTTTCCGGTTGGGACCGAGAGGGGGGGCACCCCCTTAGAGCGCGCGTATAGAAATTTGATCCCATGCTAAGCGAGGTTGTAGCCTCCCCGTCTCAAGGTTTTTCTTGAACGTTGCTGAGGGTGATCCCTGGCTTCGGAATGTTGAATTGGGTGTGTACTGGTTAGACGTGTTTCTTCTAAAACACCGTAAACGGAACTAGTCCCCGTGACTACTGGAATCCGTTGGCTGTGGTTAAGTACAAACTCTGCAGAGTCAAATTCTTCCAAGTCATCGTATCCATGATCAAGTAGTGTAATCAGTACATCCATATCTATCCGCTTGGAAAATTTGTCCCCGGTGAACAAGCTCAAGTGGTAAACCCAGTATAATTATTATGGACTAACCTTATATTTGTCTCGTACTTGTAATAATTTATGTTCCCAGGCTACTAAATTATTGAACTACAATATAAGCCCTTTATGTGACGTCGCGCAGATGTCCGACTGTGGCGTGTTTTTGTTTCTTACTTTAAATATAAGCCCTTTATGCGATGTCGCTCAGACGTCCGACTGTGGCACGTACTGCCTTTATTTTCTGTTATGAGCCCTTTATGTGGTGTCGCCCCGACGCCCGACTGTGGCATTACTATTTCTCCAGTTTCCTCTCGAGGAGTCATTCAGACCCTCGTTTGGCACCAGCATTACTATTCTGCAGTTTCCTCTCGAGGAGTCATTCAGACCCTCGTTTGGCACCAGTACTACTATTCTTGCAGTTTCCGCTCGAGGAGTCATTCAGACCCTCGCTTGGCACCCAGTATTTATTATCTCTATGTCTGAACACACTGGTTAATTTGTTCATACGCTTCATGTTTACATTCGTTATATCTTATGTCCGAACTGTCTTGCGAGTACTTTCATAGTACTCACCTGGCTTGTTGATTTGGCCAGATGTTGACGAAGGCGATCTCTTGGATGAAGAGTTTGATAGCGCGTCCGACGCCTAGAGGAGTCCCAGTCAGTCCTGGGCGATCCCGGATATTGTTCACTTGTATTATATACGCTTCCGCCACCCGCAATAAGTCTCCTCGAGCCTCACCCCGACGCTCGATGAGCTGTAGTCTTCAGGAGTCATATCACTCACTTCGCGGTGATATTTCCACCACCGTTATTATCGTGAGTTAGTAGTATGCCACCCTATCCGCCGTCTTGTCTTATCGGCGTGCATGTAATAAATTGTTGGGCGGTCTTCGCTCAACCTTGTATTATATTCAGTACTCCTGGTATTTTTCTTCTGTGACCAAGATATTGTCTACCAGTGAGAAGGAATTCTTCCTTACTGGTCCGTAAAAGGGATTGGTCTCTCAATAATTATTTTATTGAAAAACCGGTCGTGACAAGCTTGGTATCAGAGCCAGGCTGACTGTAGGAAGCCACTAGGTGCGAGCGCTAATCGGTTATTAGCGTCTTTTGTGCTTTTCAGCATTTTGCAATTGTAGCTATTTTCTGTTGGTCATCATAAATTTATGACATGACTACTCAGAATTTTTGCCTACTTTTGTAGATGGCTGGCAGCAGCTGTGAGAATCGAGTGTTCACGAACGTGCCCGAGGGGTTTGTCAAGCTCCTCGTCTCCATCACCACGCTCGCGATCGGGCCAGCAGCTCGCCCGGAGTTCACGCTCTACCAGCACAAGCTCAGCGACGACGTGTCTATGCACCAAGCTGTGGTGCAATTCAAGGGAGGACGTTCTGCAGCTCGCCACTTCCGTTTTGTGGGAAGGGCCATGCCTACGGAGAGGCATGCCATGCAGATGGCTGCCCGTGAGGCGATAGCTCGTCTTCGGGACATCCTTCCTACGATGAAGACTCGTCGCTACCGCTATCTCCCATGCCATGTGCCATACACCAGTCACTATGCATTCGCCTGCCATCGGGGAGAGCGAGATGAAGCCATCGAGATGGTTGTGGAGTATCTCAAGGCTCTGGAGGAGTCTTTCGACAACCTCGTAGACGATCTTGGGGCTGCCCGCATGGACTTAGTCCGGGGCGGTCCTGCCAGCAGGAAGGAGCTTCTCAACACGGCGCCGCCTCTGACATTCGTCTCGTCTTCAGCCTCGTATGCACCGGCCGTTTTGGCCACTGCTCGCCGTCTGCCTACCACTGAGGAGTTCGACCGAGTCATCGCTCCTACTCCAGTCAGAGCCGCACCGCCTGCCGCACCCGCTCTACCACCAGTCGCCCCCGCACCATCACCGCAGCGTAGCGTTACGCGCCAGGAGCCAGCTAGAGAGGAGGTGGAGGTTGATTCTCCTGGACCGCTGAGTCTTGCCGTTGGCAAGGGAAGGGAAATCTTCACCATCTCCGACTGAGAGCGCCAAGTAGCCGCCCGTTATGTCTGCTTGTATGATGTGTTGTTTTATCTGTACGCTAGTTTGCATTGGTGTGTTTGCTGCTTTCCGGAGGAGTACGCTAGCCTAAATAACATGTCAGGAATGTGTACGCGCATCCTTAGTGCTGTATCGTGTGTTTGCTTTTCGCGTGTAAGATATATGCTAAGCGGTTCTTCTCCGTGCAAAATCGTTTATGTTTTCTTGAAAAACCTTGAGGTCTTTTAAATTGTTGCCTTTGCAAGATTTTCCTTGTGCTACACAGTTTTTCTCATGGGTTTTGCAATATAATACCCCAGACTGGAAAAATGTCTCGCCCGTGGACTCGCTCCATGCCCAATCAGCCAGAAGAGGTTTACGGGACACAGACTAGCAACAATTTCACTCAGGGTCAGTCTAGTCAACAAGACAGCGAAGCAGCCCTGTCTCAAGTATGCCGTCTCTTCAAGCAAAGCCAGCAACAGCACCAAGAGATGATGAATCATGTCATCAATATGGGAAACCACCGTGAGCCCTATCAACCACATTCCAAGTTATCTTAGTTACAGAAGACTCGCCCCTCAACTTTTGCTCACACCGATAGGCCGCTGGAAGCCGATGATTGGCTTCGTGACATTGAGAGGAAACTGATTATTGCTCAGTGTTCAGATCATGAGAAGGTGCTTTATGCACCACACTACCTTACTGGAGCAGCTGCAGCATGGTGGGAAAACTTCCTACACATGCATCCCAGTGAACACAACATCACCTGGGAAGAGTTCAAGGAAGGCTTCCGTGGGGCACACATCCCCAGGAGCATCATAAAAATCAAGAAGAGAGAGTTTGATGACCTGAAGCAGAGAGGCATGTCAGTGACAGAATACAACGGTCAGTTTACCCAGCTGTCTCGTTATGCCTACGACGAGCACATGACAGAAAATAAGAAGATGGAAAAATTCCTGGACGGCCTGGCACCAGCACTGAGATGGCAACTGATTGTACACACCTTCCCGGATTTTAAAACTCTGGTTGACAAGGCCATTACCTTGGAAAATGAGCGCCGTAGTTTGGAAGATATCCGTAAGCGAAAGAGGGACAAGACGACTCTTGCTCGCAACAACCGAAGCAAGACTGAGGTTCCACGGACAGACGCAAGGAGATCCACGACTACTGATCCAAGGCCTGTCGGACAGTTTCATGCCAGGGACAAGGAGTACACATACTGTCCAGGGGTCACCTGCTATGCTTGTGGTCAAGAAGGGCACTATGCTAAACAGTGCCCAAAGCCGAGGAACTCGGCACCCAAGCCAAACAATGGTGGAAACAATCCAGCCCCCAAGTGCAACAATTTCAATCCCAACAACAACCACAGGAAGGGTCACCTGAACCATGTGACCAGGGAAGAAGCGCAGAATGCCCCAGACATCGTGCTCGGTACATTCCCTGTCAACACAGTACCTGCCACGGTTTTGTTTGATTCTGGAGCTTCCCATTTGTTCGTTTCGAAGAGTTTTGTTTTGCAACATGGTTTTCCGATGCTTCCCTTGGAAAAATCTATGATCATCAAGTCCCCCGGAAATAAGCAAATCGCTCAGGGTTACTGCCAAGGAGTGGTCATTGAGTTCGAAGGACTACAATTCCACGCGAATCTCATCGTGTTGGAGAGTAAAGGACTGGATGTCATTTTAGGGATGGACTGGTTGACCACCAACAAAGGATTCATCGACTGTTTCAATCGGACCGTGATTCTCACTCACCATCACGGCAAGACTATAAGGGTTTCCGCTCAAGAAAGGCCACGATCACAGCAACCAAAACTGAACAAAATGGACATTGCAGAACTGAGAAAAGTTCCAGTGGTATGCGAATTCCCTGATGTGTTCCCTGAAGAACTACCAGGCATGCCACCAGACCGAGAGATAGAATTCAGCATTGAACTAGCACCTGGCACCGCTCCCATCTATAAGAAGCCTTATAGAATGGCACCCTCAGAATTGGTGGAGTTGAAGAAGCAGATAAAGGAATTATTGGACAAAGGATTTATTCGAGCCAGCTCCTCACCATGGGGTTCGCCTGTATTGTTCGCCAAGAAAAAGGATGGGACACTGAGACTATGTATAGACTATCGAGCACTCAATATGGTCACCATCAAAAACAAATATCCGATGCCACGGATAAATGATTTGTTTGACCAGCTCGCTCAAGCCAAGGTATTCTCAAAGATTGATTTGAGATCGGGATATCACCAATTGAAAGTACGGACAGAAGATATCCCCAAGACAGCATTCACTTCCAGATACGGATTATATGAGTTCACAATGATGCCTTTTGGTCTAACAAACGCCCCCGCATATTTCGTCCACCTCATGAACAAAGTGTTCATGAAATTCATGGACAAATTTGTTGTGGTATTCATTGATGATATTCTGGTTTACTCAAGGACACCAGAAGAGCATGCTGAGCACCTCAGAATTGTTTTGGGAGAATTGAGGAAACATCAGTTGTACGCCAAATTTAGCAAGTGCGAATTTTGGCTAAGACAAGTTGGTTTCTTAGGCCATATATTGAACCAAGAAGGCGTGGCCGTAGACCCAGGAAAAGTCAAGGCCATACTTGACTGGAAGCCACCCGCCAACGTTACTGATGTGCGGAGTTTCCTAGGAATGGCCGGATATTACAGAAGATTTATTGAAGGATTCTCCAATGTGGCAAAACCTATAACACAGTTGCTCAAGAAGGACAAGAAATTTGTATGGACGGAAGCATGCGAGAAAAGCTTCCAAGAACTCAAGAAGAAGCTGACAACCGCACCGGTCTTAACTGTGCCAGACATACACAAGAGTTTTGAAGTTTATTGTGACGCGTCCCGAAAAGGTCTCGGATGTGTACTAATGCAGGATGGCAAAGTTGTCGCATATGCCTCCAGGCAGCTGCGAAAACATGAGGAAAATTACCCAACACATGACTTGGAACTAGCAGCAGTTATACATGCACTCAAGGAGTGGAGGCACTTTCTGTTGGGAAATCGCTGTGAAATATATACGGACCATAAGAGCCTCAAATATATTTTCACACAGCCAGAGCTAAATTTACGCCAACGACGCTGGTTGGAACTGGTCAAGGACTATGATGTCGGTATTCACTACCATCCAGGGGAAGCAAATGTAGTGGCCGATGCCCTTAGTCGAAACCTCAGCCCGGACAATGACGGTCCGCACAACTTGAGGCCTGAGTTTCAGCAAGAGTTCGCTAGGCTCAACATGATGTTAGTCGCTGAGGGCACCATATCAAATCTGGAGATACAACCCACCCTGGTGGAACAAATTAAGAAGGCTCAACAGGGACATCCCAGCATCGAAGGTATGAAGAAGAAAATGAACCTTGGTAAGACTTCAAAGTTCGTCACAGACAGTGAAGGAACATTATGGTACCGAGACAGACTTTGCGTACCTAACATTGAGGAACTCAAGCAACAAATCTTAACCGAAAGCCACACCGCTCCATACTCGATCCATCCTGGAGGAACCAAAATGTACAAGGACATTCAGGAAAGATTTTGGTGGCACGGTATGAAAAGAGATATAGCCACATTTATCGCTTGTTGCGATTCTTGTCAGCGCATCAAGGCCGAGCATCAAAAGCCAGCAGGGCTACTCCAGCCAAACAGGATACCGGAGTGGAAATGGGATGAAATAGGAATGGACTTCATTGTCGGATTACCCCGATCACAACGCGGAAATGACGCCATATGGGTCATCACAGACCGACTAACCAAGGTTGCTCATTTCATTCCCGTGAAGACTACCTACTCCACACAAAGACTGGCCAAACTTTATCTCTCCCGTATAGTTTGCTTGCATGGAGTCCCAAAGACTATAATATCAGACCGAGGCACACAATTCGTCTCCAAATTTTGGGATCACCTACAACAAGCTCTGGGCACGCAACTAGCTTTCAGTACAGCGTACCACCCTCAGACTGATGGACAAATGGAACGTGTAAACCAAATCCTAGAGGATATGCTAAGAGCCTGTGTGCTCACCTATGGATCCAGTTGGGAAGAGAGTTTGCCGTATGCCGAATTTGCTTACAACAATAGTTACCAAGCCAGCTTGCAAATGGCACCCTTTGAAGCATTGTACGGACGGAGGTGTCGTACCCCACAGAATTGGTCAGAAACAGGTGACAGCCTTATCTTCGGCCCAGACATGCTTAAAGAGGCCGAGGAGAAAGTTAAGCAGATCAGGGACAGACTCAAGACAGCATAGAGCCGACAAAAGAGCTACTATGATCAGAAGCATCGTGAGGTCAGCTTTGAACCCGGTGATTCCGTATACTCTGAGTATCTCCTATGAGGGGTCTACAGCGGTTCAAAATTAAGGGGAAGCTAGCCCCAAGATTAATTGGACCATTTTGTGTAAAGGCACGAAGAGGCACGGTAGCCTACCAACTAGACCTACCCAAGGAGCTGTCAGACGTCCATGACGTATTCCACGTCTCACAATTAAGAAAATGTGTGAGTAACCCGGAGAAGCATGTATCTCATGAGAACATTGATATGCAACCAGATCTCACCTACAAAGAGAGGCCAGTCAAGATATTGGAGGAATCTGAAAGGAGGACCCGTCAGAAAACGACAAAAATTTTCAGGGTTCAGTGGAGCAACCGCACTGAGGATGAAGCCACATGGGAAAGGGAAGATTTTCTCCGGGCAGAGTATCCATATCTATTTGAGGATCAGCAGAAATCTCGAGGACGAGATTTTTCCTAAGGGGGTAGGTGTTGTGACACCCAAGTTTTTATTTGGATTTTTCAAAAAAAATTACTTTGACTTGAGGGAGGTGATTTAAATTTTTCTTCAAAAGAACTCTCCCTTTCAATTTTTTTTTATGACAAAGGTTTTATTTGGATTAACCCAAAGATCTGTCTTTGGTCTTGGAGGTTCTTGCTTTTATTTGGACTCAAGACAAAATGCTTTTCATTTGGAGAAAATGCCTTTTGAAAATCTCTTTGAAAATTGCACTATGGCTTTTGGAATAATCCCTTGCTACTTTCAACAATTCCCTCTTGCCATGGCCTTAGTGCAAATACTCTCTCCTAACCCTTCCCTCACCTTTGGATCATGATTTGCATCAAATCCAGCAAGTTGAACCTCCCCATATGATTATTTTCCATTTAAATCTTATTCAAACAAATTTCTCTCTTCTATTCTAGCCATTGGTGATTTACAAAGGAACTCCACTTTCTGTTTTGATCTTTGCCCCCAAGCCAACTCTCCTCCCTAGTCCTTTGAACCCTCAACCAGGATCCTTGAAGATCCACTGGTCTTCCATTCAAATTTTTCAAACTATACTTGCTACAAGTTTGGACCAGATTTGTCAAATTTGGTGAAATTCATTCAAATCCTTCTCCAAAAATTCCAAGTAAAATCAGGCAGCCTCTGGGTGCATTGAGTGGTCACCTCACCAAGTTACAGCCCCAGAAAATTTTTTCTGCTTGCCAAATCATTCTGTCGAACACCTGCAGTGCATTGTCAAAATCAGGTTCAGAAAGTTCAGAGAACATTTCAGTGCACTGTCGTTTTCTTCAGAACCCGACGTCGATCTCGCCAGTGCCGCTGTGTCGCCGTGTTCCCTGTCCCCTCCCCCTTGTCCTCTACACCGCACGAGCGTCTGGCACCTTGCGGACGTCAGCGACAAGCAGCAGAAGGTGCGCCGCCCCGTGACCGACGCCAGCGGCGGCTTTGCGGCCGCCAGAGAGAGGCGCGGCGCTGACGGCGCCACCCAGCGCCGCCCAAGCCACCGGAGCTCACCGCGTGGCCTTCCACTCCCAAGAACGCGCTGCCACCCTCGTCGTGAACCGCAGGGCGCGGAGCGCGCTCTCTGCCGCCAACGTGCCCGTGCGGCCACCCCACCGTGGACCGACGCCGTTACGCCAAGACTGACCGAGATTAGCGAGGGAATGGCACCAGTAACCTCCACTGATGCTGCCTGGCCACTCAAACCTCCTGCCAATCCACTGCATCGCCGTAATCGCTCGCCGGAGATTCTCCGTTCACGGCCACCCCGTCGATCCGCCTATAAATAGAGGCCCCGAGCTTCAACTCGGGCACACACCATCCCTGCACTCCACCTAGAGCACGCCTAGCCACTGGAAGGGCCCCGAGGAGGTCTCCTTCCTCGACTCCGGCCGCCGCGACCCGCCACGGGATCCAGCTCGATTCGCCCCCGTGCGTGCACCTCCGCCTCCCATCTCTTGCCAGTAGCTTCACTATGCATCCTTCCTTCTGACCCGCGCTTCAATTCGAAGTTTGCAGCCCTCCACCGGAGTTCTCCACCCTCACCCGAGCCGCCGTCCGCCGGAGAAAGTGTCGCCGTCGACGTGGTGCTCCCCGTTGGTCGAGTCCACCACCCACCGACGCAGAAGAACACGCTGAAGCTCTTGGTACCCTCCGATCCTCCTGACTCGCCGTGGTTCGACGCCGGCGTCCACCGCGGTCTTCGGGCGCCGACGAGCTTTTTAAACCTGACATGTGGACCCCACATGTCAGCCTCTGTTATTCTCTCGCGAACCGTTTTCTGTTGGCGCCTTCGGGCAAAATACGCTTTCCCTCTTTAGCTAGCGCATTTCTTTCCGAAGCGTTTTCTGGTTTCTCAGTTTAAACCCTGGAACTTTTCTGTTTCATTACAGATAAGTCCCTGGACAGAAACCTTTAGAACTTTTAAATGAAAAGGGATTTTTGAGTGATTCTTTTTCTGACAGTATTAAAATTTCGTCCAGTTTTTTATGAGATTTATTTGGAAAAATTTTGGAGAAGTTTCTGTGCATGCATTGGTTTTCACGTTAGTGCCCGTTTTCGTTATTGCCGTAGGTTCAGGAAGAGGTGACGGAGCCGCGAACTTCGCCGAGCTAGACTCCGACTTCTCCGAGCCAGGCAAGCATGTTTGAACATTTGATATGACAGGTGTTTTGCATGTTTGCGTGAAATATTGTGCGTGGCATATGAGTATCGGTGGATACCTCGTTGCTTGTAAGGGAACTACCCGCATGTTCCAAAGTTGCGATGATCTCTGATGAGAGATGGCCTAATCATGTGGTGACATGAAGGGCAGCAAGGTGGTACTGTTGTAGCATACCATCCTTGCGTCATCCGACGAATTCCGACGTTAACGTGGACGGAGTCACGTTATCGTCCTTTCCCCTTCTGTGCTACCACATGTTTCATTTGCCAGGATGCGGTTTAGTAAGTTGGTAACCTCTTTCCGTGTACACACCAAACAGAGAGGCCGGGATGATGGTACCTTGGCCCAGGATTAAAGCCAGTCATCCGGTCAGGGGGCATGGGTGTTTCCGGTTGGGACCGAGAGGGGGGCACCCCCTTAGAGCGCGCGTATAGAAATTTGATCCCATGCTACGCGAGGTTGTATCTTATGTCCGAACTGTCTTGCGAGTACTTTCATAGTACTCACCTGGCTTGTTGATTTGGCCAGATGTTGACGAAGGCGATCTCCTGGATGAAGAGTTTGATAGCGCGTCCGACGCATAGAGGAGTCCCAGTCAGTCCTGCGCGATCCCGGATATTGGTCACTTGTATTATATATGCTTCCGCCACCCGCAATAAGTCTCCTCGAGCCTCACCCCGACGCTCGATGAGCTGTAGCCTTCAGGAGTCATATCACTCGCTTCGCGGTGATATTTCCACCATCGTTATTATCGTGAGTTAGTAGTATGCCACCCTATGCGCCGTCTTGTCTTATCGGCGTGCATGTAATAAATTGTTGGGCGGTCTCCGCTCAACCTTGTATTATATTCAGTACTCCTGGTATTTTTCTTCTGTGACCAAGATATTGTCTACCAGTGAGAAGGAATTCTTCCTTACTGGTCCGTAAAAGGGATTGGTCTCTCAATAATTATTTTATTGAAAAACCGGTCGTGACAGGTACATGGTTTGCAATTTTTTTATACTGTCGTTAGTTAATAATGCTATTTACCTTCAGACTTTTGTATTTGCTTTAATGCTCATGCACAGCTAGTATACCAATGCTGAAACGTGTTACCTTTACATTTTGTATTGTTAATTCTTATAGAAATCTTCCAGTGCCAGAGTTTATTGAAATCTGTTCAGTAAAACCATTGTACTGTACCCTGTAATAAAATAACTACTCTACTGTTGCACTAGCCACTGGATTAGTGTATATTTGTAGTATTTGAAATTTCGAATGGTGTTGCATTAGCGTATGGACATAAATAAAGTGTGGCAAGCTTTCCCAGATATGTGCTCAAGAAAACTACTACCTATTTTTCTAAATACTAGACGTTTGGGTACTTTAAACTGAACCGCGAAAACGTCTTATATTAAGGAACAGAGGGTGTAGATTTCACTCGAATTATCCTGGTAAAGCTAGTCACACCTTTTTTAAAATTAATATTCATTATGTTATCGGAGGAGGTCTGTAAATTTGTCTCTAATGCATGTCGACTACATACCTGACATCATGATGTAATGTTAAGTCATTTCCTTTTGTACAGTGTCACTGAATTGTCAAGGCGGTGATGGCATTTTATTTTAGTTGAACTGCACAAAATGTGCTTAAAAGAAGAGGAAAGGTCAGGAATCGATCATTCTTTCAGAAAGAACTATATATGCCTTTCTGACATCAGCCGTTTTTGCCTTATTTATTCCTTCAAATAGGTGGTTAGAAATAGTCTTGCTACCTTTTCTCATTCAGAAATTGGAATGCTTATATTTGTGAGTCTATGCTTCAACTAGTGCCACTTTTATAGTAATCACACTTTCCATGTCTATGCAAACAGGGATGCTCGATTTTAGTGGAACTGCACAAAAAGTCCAACTGGTTCTTTATTAGGAGCATGTTTTCTTCCAAACCTTTATATCCAATTGGTGGCACTATGAGCTGTTCATTAAGAAGGTACATGGTTTGCTACTATCTTGCTACTCTTTTTGTACTGTCATTAGATAGTAATACTAGGGGTTTGCATGTGAATTTATTGGCAGGGTGGACCTACATTGGAGGTGCAGGAGAGGATTCAATGATTGGATGCTCAATTTCGGTTGTATCGATTTCACCTCTTCCATCACTGCGAACATGGGTATCCTTGGTCTGATGAAGAATAGGCGCTATATTTCTGCTCTGAACAAACAAATCAATTCAGTATGAAATTGTCCAGGGCAAAACATGACTGTATCAAATTGTCCAGTGCAAAACATGACAGATGCTAAGCGGAAGAGACATGTTTAAACCGAAAATACAAGGTGGGGTATATGTTTACTAGCTGGTTGATATTTGTGCAAAGAGAGATGTCTGCCCGTTGCCATTTGGCAAACATACAAAGTGACCGCAATTTTGGTTGAACTGCACAAGAGAATAGTATAGTCACTGCATGCAGTGCCATTTGAAAATAGACACAGAGAGATTGGACAGTCACTTCATGGACCGCAGAAAAGTAGTACTGTACTATTTATTGGCCAACACTAGGTGCTTCATTGCTTTGGTCTGATTATACAATGGGCATCATTTTGCCTAAGTTAAAGTTTGTATTCCGAAAATAGTCTCGCCGTGTGATCAAGAGAAGACCAAATCATATTGTAGTGGATGTTCCTCCATCATGTGTGGTTCATTCTCATGGTTCCAGCTGTTGGTGAAACCACTTACGTTTGCAAGAGGAATTGTAGACTTCAAAAACAAATTTGTCTTTCAGTCTGTACTGAATGTTGGCCAAGAGAAGCATCCATGTTAGTAGGAAGAACATATGTTTTTTCTAGATCTTTGCTTTTGGAGCTACATATTTGTATATGATTTGTGAATCATTGAGATGCATTAACATGTTGAACGTATGTATGGGAATCGTACTAGTTGGTTTCAGTTGTGGCTGATCTTTGCTTTTGGAGCTACATATTTGTATATGATCTGTGAATCATTGAGATGCATTAACTGTTCCTTATATCTGTTCGCTCAGTGTTTACAAGTTACTGATCGATCACTAGCTAGCCTACTAATGCGCTCCTGGCAGTTTTAGTTGCGACGCAAGATCCGAAGTGGCAGTTTTTTGAATAAAAACGCCTACCTCTGAAGAAACTGACCAGCTGCTCTGAAGAAAATGCCATGCGAATCTGAAGAAACTACCAGAAAAAACGTTCGCAAATGCCATATCTCCCAGCTAAAGTTCATCAACTAATGCCGTCGCCTGCGACTCGTTGCATGCTGCTCCGCGTACTGGCTGCGAGCGATTTTGAGTGCTGCATGCAGCCGGCCGTAATTAAGGCAGCTAACTGATGCGAGAAAAGATGTGCTTTAATTGTTGCGGGCCTTTTAAATTCGTGGAATCATTATTGACAAGGAGGGAGATGATTGGAGTGCACTCGTTTGACCGTCATGCCGGCGTGCGACCCAGCACGGACGGGACGGGACGGCACCATCAGAATTTCATTTTCTGTAGTTTTCCACGGCAAGCTGGCGCACTAATCCATGCCTGCTTAATTATGCATTGAATTCCGATGACCGTCGCTCTACCTTCCGCCTATAAGTACTGTTTCCCGGCCTTCTATGGTGGCACAGTGACCCAACTCGCCCTATCCTCATAAGCCCCCACCGGCCCGACGTTGCTCGCCACTTATCCTCGCTCTCGCCACGTCCACCATGCCCCCGCCCGTCCGCGATAGGCGAGGCCAGAGGCGGTCACCGCCGGAACTAGTGTTCGGTTTTTCACTGGAAGGTAGACGGAGGGAGGAGGCATTCTATTGGTCTTTGGCAATGCGTGTTGGAAATATGCCCTAGAGGCAATAATAAAATGGTTATTATTATATTTCCTTGTTCATGATAATTGTCTATTGTTCATGCTATAATTGTATTAACTGGAAACCGTAATACATGTGTGAATACATAGACCACAACATGTCCCTAGTAAGCCTCTAGTTGACTAGCTCGTTGATCAATAGATGGTTATGGTTTCCTAGCCATGGACATTGGATGTCATTGATAACGGGATCACATCATTAGGAGAATGATGTGATGGACAAGACCCAATCCTAAGCATAGCACAAGATCGTGTAGTTCGTTTGCTAGAGCTTTTCTAATGTCAAGTATCATTTCCTTAGACCATGAGATTGTGCAACTCCCGGATACCGTAGGAATGCTTTGGGTGTACCAAACGTCACAACGTAACTGGGTGGCTATAAAGGTGCACTACAGGTATCTCCAAAAGTGTCTGTTGGGTTGGCACGAATCGAGACTGGGATTTGTCACTCCGTATGACGGAGAGGTGTCTCTGGGCCCACAAGGTAATGCATCATCATAATGAGCTCAATGTGACTAAGGAGTTAGCCACGGGATCATGCATTACGGTACGAGTAAAGTGACTTGCCGGTAACGAGATTGAACAAGGTATTGGGATACCGACGATCGAATCTCGGGCAAGTAACGTACCGATTGACAAAGGGAATTGTACACGGGATTGATTGAATCCTTGACATCGTGGTTCATCCGATGAGATCATCGTGGAACATGTGGGAGCCAACATGGGTATCCAGATCTCGCTGTTGGTTATTGACCGGAGAGACGTCTCGGTCATGGCTGCATGTCTCCCGAACCCGTAGGGTCTACACACTTAAGGTTCGATGACGCTAAAGTTGTAGAGATATTAGTATGCGGTTAACCAAAAGTTGTTCGGAGTGCCGGATGAGATCCCGGACGTCCCGAGGAGTTCCGGAATGGTCCGGAGGTAAAGATTTATATATGGGAAGTCCTATTTGGGCCACCGGAAAATATTTGGGATTTTTCGGTATTGTACCGAGAAGGTTCTAGAAGGTTCCGAAGTGGGGCCCACCTGCATGGGGGGACCCACATGAACGTGGGTAGTGGGGGCAAGGCCCCACACCCCTGGTCAAGGCGCACCAAGATCCCACCTTAGAAGGAATAAGATCATATCCCGAAGGGATAAGATCAAGATCCCTAAAAAAGGGGGATAACAATCGGTGGGGAAGGGAAATGATGGGATTTATTTCCCCCACCTTTGCCAACGCCCCAATGGACTTTGAGGGCAAGAAACCAGCCCCCTCCACCCCTATATATAGTGGGGAGGCACTTGGGAGCAGCACCCCAAGCCCTGGCGCCTCCCTCTCCATCCCGTGAGACATCTCCCTCCTCCCGCAGCGCTTGGCGAAGCCCTGTTGGAATCCCGCTACTTCCACCACCATGCCGTCGTGCTGCTGGATCTCCATCAACCTCTCCTCCCCCCTTGCTGGATCAAGAAGGAGGAGACGTTGCTGCTCCGTACGTGTCTTGAACGCGGAC
Organism: Triticum aestivum; assembly: GCF_018294505.1. Classification (NCBI taxonomy): domain Eukaryota; kingdom Viridiplantae; phylum Streptophyta; class Magnoliopsida; order Poales; family Poaceae; genus Triticum; species Triticum aestivum. Next base: position 65,916,581 of record NC_057802.1, read on the forward strand.
GTGCCGTCCGTTCGGCGCTAGGATCATCGGGGATTTGGATCACGACGAGTACGACTCCATCAACCCTGTTCTCTTGAACGCTTCCGCTCGCGATCTACAAGGGTATGTAGATGCACTCCTCCCCTCTCGCTGCTATCATCTCCTAGATTGATCTTGGTGACATGTAGGAAAATTTTGAATTTCTGCTACGTTCCCCAACACTGGCATCATGAGCCAGGTCTATGCGTAGATTCTATGCACGAGTAGAACACAAATTAGTTGTGGGCGATGATTTGTTCAATTTGCTTACCGTTACTAGTCTTATCTTGATTCGGCGGCATTGTGGGATGAAGCGGCCCGGACCGACCTTACACGTACTCTTACGTGAGACAGGTTCCACCAATTGACATGCACTTGATGCATAAGGTGGCTAGCGGGTGTCTGTCTCTCCCACTTTAGTCGGATCGGATTCGATGAAGAGGGTCCTTATGAAGGGTAAATAGCAATTGGCATATCACCGTTGTGGCTTTTGCATAGGTAAGAAACGTTCTTGCTAGAAACCCATAGCAGCCACGTAAAACATGCAACAATAATTAGAGGACGTCTAACTTGTTTTTGCAGGGTATGCTATGTGATGTGATATGGCCAAAAGGATGTGATGAATTATATATGTGATGTATGAGATTGATCATGTTCTTGTAATAGGAATCACGACTTGCATGTCGATGAGTATGACAACCGGCAGGAGCCATAGGAGTTGTCTTAATTTATTGTATGACCTGCGTGTCAATGAAAAATGCCATGTAATTACATTAATTTATTGCTAACCGTTAGCCATAGTAGTAGAAGTAATAGTTGGCGAGACAACTTCATGAAGACACGATGATGGAGATCATGATGATGGAGATCATGGTGTCATGCCGGTGACGAAGGTGATCATGCCGCGCCTCGAAGATGGAGATCAAAAGGTGCAAGATGATACTGGCCATATCATGTCACTTTATGATTTGCATGTGATGTTTGTCATGTTTACATCTTATTTACTTAGAACGACGGTAGCATAAATAAGATGATCCCTCACTAAAATTTCAAGAGATGTGTTCCCCCTAACTGTGCACCGTTGTGAAGGTTCGTTGTTTCGAAGCACCACGTGATGATCCGGTGTGATAGATTCTAACGTTCGCATACAACGGGTGTTGACGAGCCTAGCATGTACAGACATGGCCTCGGAACACAAGCAAAACACTTAGGTTGACTTGACGAGCCTAGCATGTATAGACATGGCCTCAGAACACAAGAGACCGAAAGGTCGAACATGAGTCGTATAGTAGATACGATCAACATGGAAATGTTCACCGATGATGACTAGTCCGTCTCACGTGATGATCGGACACTGCCTAGTCGATTCAGCTCATGTATCACTTAGATGACTAGAGGGATGTCTATCTAAGTGGGAGTTCATTAGATAATCAGATGAACTTAATTATCATGAGCATAGTCAAAAGGTCTTTGCAAATAATGTCGTAGCTTACGCTTTAGTTCTACTAAGATACGTTCCTAGAGAAAATTTAGTTGAAAGTTGATAGTAGCAATTATGCGGACTGGGTCCGTAAACTGAGGATTGTCCTCATTGCTGCACAGAAGGCTTATGTCCTTGATGCACCGCTCAGTGTGCTGAACCTCGAGCGTCGTCTGTAGATGTTGTGAAACATCTGACATACACATTTTGATGACTATGTGATAGTTCAGTGTGTGATGCTAACGGTTTAATATTGTGGCACCAAAGACAGTTTTGAAACGTCGCAGAACATATGAGATGTTCCAAAGACTGAAATTGGGATATCAGACTAGTGCCCACGTCAAGAGGTATGAGACCTCTGACAAGTTTCTTAAGCCTGCAAACTAAGGGAGAAAAGCTCAATCATTGAGCAAGTGCTCAGATTCTCTGAGTACTACAATCACTTGAATCGAGTGGGAGTTAATCTTCCAGATGAGATAGTGATGGTTCTCCATAGTCACTGCCACCAAGCTATTAGAGCTTCGTGATGAACTATAACATATCAGGGATAGACATGATGATCCTAGAGCAACTCGCGATGTTTGACACCGCGAAAGTAGAAATCAAGTAGGAGCATCAATTGTTGATGGTTAGTAAAACCACTAGTTTCTAGAAGGGCAAGGGCAAGAAGGGATACTTCATGAAACGGCAAATCAGTTGCTTCTCTAGTGAAGAAACCCAAGGTTGAACCCAAACCCGAGACTAAGTGCTTCTGAAATGAGGGGAACGGTCACTGAAGCAGAACTACCCTAGATACTTCGTAGATGAGAAGGCTGGCAAGGTCGACAGAAGTATATTGGATATACATTATATTAATGTGTACTTTACTAGTACTCCTAGTAGCACCAGGGTATTAGATACCGGTTCGGTTGCTAAGTGTTAGTAACTCGAAATAAAAGCTGCGGAATAAACGGAGACTAGCTAAAGGTGAGATGACGATATGTGTTGGAAGTGTTTCCAAGGTTGATGTGATCAAGCATCGCATGCTCCCTCTACCATCGAGATTGGGGTTAAACCTGAATAATTGTTATTTGGTGTTTGCCTTGAGCATAGACATGATTGGATTATGTTTCTCGCAATACGGTTATTCATTAAAGGAGAATAATGGTTACTCTGTCTATTTGAATAATACCTTCAATGGTCTTGCACCTAAAATGAATGGTTTATTGAATCTCGATCATAGTGATACACATGTTCATGCCAAAAGATATAAGATAATAATGATAGTACCACATACTTGTGGCACTGCCACTTGAGTCATATTGGTATAAAACGCATGAAGAAGCTCCATGTTGATGGATCTTTGGACTCACTCGTTTTTGAAAAGATTGAGACATGCGAACCATGTCTATTATTATATATGCATGAAGAAAGTCCATACAGATGGATCGTTTGGACTCACTTGATTTTGAATCACTTGAGACATGAAAATCATACCACATGGGCAAGATGACTGAAAGGCCTCGTTTTCAGTAAGATGGAACAAGAAAGCAACTTGTTGGAAGTAATACATTTTGATGTGTGCAGTCCAATGAGTGCTGAGGCATGCAGTGGATATCGTTATGTTCTCGCTTCACAGATGATTTGAGTAGATGCTGAGTATATTTACTTGATGAAACACAATTCTGAATTATTGAAAGGTTCAAGTAATTTCAGAGTGAAGTTGAAGATCGTCGTGACAAGAGGATAAAATGTCTGTGATTTGATCATAGAGATGAATATCTGAGTTACGAGTTTGGCACACAATTAAGAAATTGTGGAAATTGTTTCACAACTAATACCGCCTGGAACACCATAGTGTGATGGTGTGTCCGAACATCATAACTGCACCCTATTGGATATGGTGCATACCATGATGTATCTTATCGAATTACACTATCGTTTATGGGTTAGGCATTAGAGACAACCGCATTCACTTTAAATAGGGCACCACGCAATTCCGTTGAGACGACACTGTATGAACTATGGTTTAGAGAAACCTAAGCTGTCGTTTCTTAAAAGTTTGGGGCTGTGACGCTTATGTGAAAAAGTTTCAGGCTGATAAGCTCGGACCCAAAGCGGATAAATGCATCTTCATAGAATACCCAAAACAGTTGGGTATACCTCCTATTTCAGATCTGGAAGCAAAAGTGATTGTTTCTAGAAACGGGTCCTTTCTCGAGGAAAAGTTTCTCTCGAAAGAATTGAGTGGGAGGATGGTGGAGACTTGATGAGGTCATTGAACCGTCACTTCAACTAATGTGTAGCAGGGCACAGGAAGTTGTTCCTGTGGCACCTACACCAATTGAAGTGGAAGCTTATGATAGTGATCATGAAACTTCAGATCAAGTCACTACCAAACCTCATAGGACGACAAGGATGCGTACTACTTCCGAGTGGTACGTAATCCTGTCTTGGAAGTCATGTTGCTAGACAACAATGAACCTACGAGCTATGGAGAAGCGATGGTGGCCCCAGATTCCGACGAATGGCTCGAGGCCATAAAATCCGAGAGAGGATCCATGTATAAAAACAAAGTATAGACTTTGGAAGAACTACTTGATGGTCGTAAGGCTGTTGGGTGCAGATGGATTTTAAAGGGAAGACAGACAATGATGGTAAGTGTCACCATTAAGAAAGCTCGACTTGTCGTTAAGATGTTTTCCGGCAAGTTCAAGGAGTTGACTGCGATGAGACTTTCTCACTCGTAGCGATGCTAAGAGTCTGTTAAAATTATATTAGCAGTTACTGCATTATTTATGAAATCTTGCAGATAGGATGTCAAAACATTGTTTCCTCGACGATTTTCTTGAGGAAAGGATGTATGTGATACAACCAGAAGGTTTTGTCAATCCTGAAAGATGCTAACAAGTATGAAAAGCTCCAGCAATCCTTCTAAGGATTGGAGTAAGCATCTCGGAGTTGGAATGAACGCTTTGATGAGATGATCAAAGATTTTGGGTTTATACAAAGTTCATGAGAAACTTGTATTTCCAAAGAAGTGAGTGGGAGCACCATAGAATTTTTGATGAGTATATGTTGTTAACATATTGTTGATCAGAAATGATGTAGAATTTCTGGAAAGCATCCAGGGTTATTTGAAAAGTGTTTTTTAATGGAAAACCTGGATTAAGCTACTTGAACATTGAGCATCAAGATCTATAAGGATAGATAAAAAACACTTAATAGTACTTTCAAATGAATACATACCGTGACAAGATTTTGAAGGAGTTCAAAATAGATCAGCAACGAAGGAGTTCTTGGCTGTGTTACAAGGTGTGAGTATTGAGTAAGACTCAAGACCTGACCACGGCAGAAGAGAGAGAAAGGACGAAGGTCGTCCCCTATGCTTTAGACGTAGGCTCTACAATATGCTATGCTGTGTACCGCATCTGAAGTGTGCCTTGCCATGAGTTAGTCAAGGGGTACAATAGTGATCTAGGAAGGGATCACATGACAGCGGTCGAACTTATCCTTAGTATCTAGTGGACTAAGGAATTTTCTAGATTATGGAGGTGGAAAAAGGAGTTCGTCGTAAAGGGTTACGTCGATGCAAACTTTGACACTAATCCGGATGACTCTGAGTAGTAAAACGGATTCGTATAGTAGAGCAGTTATTTGGAATAGTTCCAAGTGGCGCGTGGTAGCTACATCTACAAGATGACATAGAGATTTGTAAAGCACACACGGATCTGAATGTTGCAGACCCGTTGACTAAAACCTCTCTCGTAAGCATAACATGATCAAACTCTAGAACTCATTGAGTGTTAATCACATGGTGATGTGAACTAGATTATTGACTCTAGTAAACTCTTGGGTATTAGTCACATGGCGATGTGAACTTTGAGTGTTAATCACATGGTGATGTGAACTAGATTATTGACTCTAGTGCAAGTGGGAGACTGTTGGAAATATGCCCTAGAGGCAATAATAAAATGGTTATTATTATATTTCCTTGTTCATGATAATTGTCTATTGTTCATGCTATAATTGTATTAACTGGAAACCGTAATACATGTGTGAATACATAGACCACAACATGTCCCTAGTAAGCCTCTAGTTGACTAGCTCGTTGATCAATAGATGGTTATGGTTTCCTGACCATGGACATTGGATGTCATTGATAACGGGATCACATCATTAGGAGAATGATGTGATGGACAAGACCCAATCCTAAGCATAGCACAAGATCGTGTAGTTCGTTTGCTAGAGCTTTTCTAATGTCAAGTATCATTTCCTTAGACCATGAGATTGTGCAACTCCCAGATACTGTAGGAATTCTTTGGGTGTACCAAACGTTACAACGTAACTAGGTGGCTATAAAGGTCCACTACAGGTATCTCCGAAAGTGTCTGTTGGGTTGGCACGAATCGAGACTGGGATTTGTCACTCCGTATGACGCAGAGGTATCTCTGGGCCCACTCGGTAATGCATCATCATAATGAGCTCAATGTGACTAAGGAGTTAGCCACGGGATCATGCATTACGGTACGAGTAAAGTGACTTGCCGGTAACGAGATTGAACATGGTATTGGGATACCGACGATCGCATCTCGGGCAAGTAACGTACCGATTGACAAAGGGAATTGTATACGGGATTGATTGAATCCTCGACATCGTGGTTCATCCGATGAGATCATCGTGGAACATGTGGGAGCCAACATGGGTATCCAGATCCCGTTGTTGGTTATTGACCGGAGAGTCGTCTCGGTCATGTCTGCATGTCTCCTGAACCCGTTGGGTCTACACACTTAAGGTTCGGTGACGCTAGAGTTGTAGAGATATTAGTATGCGGTTAACCGAAAGTTGTGCGGAGTCCTGGATGAGATCCCGGATGTCACGAGGAGTTCCGGAATGGTCCGGAGGTAAAGATTTATATATGGGAAGTCCTATTTTGGCCACCGGAAAATGTTCGGGATTTTTCGGTATTGTATCGGGAAGGTTCTAGAAGGTTCCGAAGTGGGGCCCACCTGCATGGGGGGACCCACATGAGCATGGGTAGTGGGGGCAAGGCCCCACACCCCTGGTAAAGGCGCACGAAGATCCCACCTTAGAAGGAGTAAGATCATATCCCGAAGGGATAAGATCAAGATCCCTAAAAAAGGGGGATAACAATCGGTGGGGAAGGGAAATGATGGGATTTCTTTCCCCCACCTTTGCCAACGCCCCAATGGACTTGGAGGGCAAGAAACCAGCCCCCTCCACCCCTATATATAGTGGGGAGGCGCATGGGAGCAGCACCCCAAGCCCTGGCGCCTCCCTCTCCCTCCCGTGACACATCTCGCTCCTCCCGCAGCGCTTGGCGAAGCCCTGTTGGAATCCCGCTACTTCCACCACCACGCCGTCATGCTACTGGATCTCCATCAACCTCTCCTCCCCCCTTGCTGGATCAAGAAGGAGGAGACACCGCTAATCCGTATGTGTGTTGAACGCGGAGGTGCCGTCCGTTCGGCGCTAGGATCATCGGTGATTTGGATCACGACGAGTACGACTCCATCAACCCCGTTCTCTTGAACGCTTCCGCTCGCGATCTACAAGGGTATGTAGATGCACTCCTCCCCTCTCGTTGCTAGCATCTCCTAGATTGACCTTGGTGACACGTAGGAAAATTTTGAATTTCTGCTACGTTCCCCAACAATGCGGAGATCGAGGATTTGTTGGAGCGCAACCGCCTGGCGGAGGAGCAGCAGTTGTTGGAGCCCGACCGCTTGGCGGAGGAGCAGCGTATCGCCGATTTGCGCCGCCAGCAGGACATGGAGCAGCAGCGCACCGATGCTCTGAGTCGCGAGCAGAGCGCCCGCAGATGGGTCGACTACGTGGAGGCCGGCGCTAGGCAAATAGCCCTGGAGGCTGTCGGGCACGCACGCATTCGCGACGCCGATTTTTACTACCAGCTCGTCAAGTGGGTTTCCTGCTTAGAAGCCGAAGCTTCGGTGGACCACGCCGGCATGGAAAGGGCCAACGCGCATGAGCAACGCGCCCTATCACACCTCTGGCAAGTCCGAGGCGAGGTGGAGGACGCCGGTGCCAGCATTTAGCATGTACCGCAGATGGTGGCGGGCATCGTCTAGTTAGCTAAGAGTAAGTTAGTACTTGTATGCTACTAGAGTATTAGTGGGAGTAGATAGTTAACTTGGCTATGATGGTTGTCAACGTGGAAGTTCAGTACTCTATATGTGGATCAGACCTGTTACTTTGCTCTGAATGTTGAACTTTCCATTTGAATGTATGGAATGGGCTGTTATTTTTTTTAAATGGGTTGTATTTCTCCTCCACGGGTTTAGAGGCTGACTTGTGGGCCTACCAAGTTGACGCGTACACAATCAGGGGATGATTGTACGTGGAGAGGATGACAGCAGGGACCCGCCAAGGTCATGGCAGTACGCAAGCAAGTGCCTCCTTATTTCAAGCCAATAAAAAAATGGCTCCTCCTAATGGATTTCTGACATCTGGGTCCCATGCCATTGTCAACGTAGTCAATAAACGAGAGAATTGCACAACGAGCGGCTGACACCAGGGACCCAGCAGCTCGCCCAGTTATTTTTGTTTTGGGTTAATTTGATAAATGCTACTCCAAATTTGGTGTTTTTGAGAAATGCGACTGCAATTTCCAAACTTTGAAAAATGCCATTTCAAGTGGCATTTTTCAAAGTCTGGGTTGGCGTTTTTCAAAGTTTGCAAATTGCAGTGGCGTTTTCCAAAGTTTGCTAAAATTGCAGTGGCATTTTTATGAATCGCCATAATTGGAGAGGCATTTATCTAATTTGTTTTTGAGACGGAAGCAGGGTCTCAACTGGGGTGTGCGGGGCACTCTGGCCTGTCTAGACAGCCTTCTCTTTTATGTTTACCACAGACCAGCCCAGTAGTTTTTTTTTCTGAAAATGGCTAGCCCAGTTTTTTGTGATTTGCCAAGTAAGTCACTTTGTCAGGCCTGTTGGGCTGCAAATATTTCAAGACGAGGACAGCTTCATTCGGTTGGATGAGAAAATGGCCTATCAGTAATGAGAAATGGCCTGTACATTTTTAAAACACATCAAACCGGCAATTAGTTTCAAATTTCTATTTTTCACTTCGTGATTTTAAATTGCATTAATTTTTATGCGTGGACAATTTGTTGGATTTTATATTGATATACATTTATTTTTAAAATCAGTTTGAATGTGACTCGAAATTTCGGGATTAAAAATAGTTCGGACCGCACCGAAATATGGAAAATTTCGTATAATTTTTTAACCGTGGCCACAATATGGGCTGTAATGCTAACAAAAAGAATATGGGCTCCAAAAAAACCTTAAGAATTAGCAAATGGGCTGTAAATTATTAGAAATAATGGCAGATGGGCTGTATGCTTTTTTCCACAGATTTGAGGCTTTCCTAAAAAAAGGTTGACGCACAAGCAGTGACTGTTGGATGTCCATCCAACGGCCATCGTGATTCTTCAATCTCTGCTCTTCCTGCTCCAGCCGCTCAAACAAGCATCGGCGGGACTGCCTGCTCCCTCCTTCCCGCGGCCGGCTGTGCTGCCGCGCAGGCCTCACTGCCTCACCATACTCCCATCGCTGGCCTAGCCATCCCTCTACTCACCCACACCTGCTGTTATTCTCCGGCGACGGCAGAAGAACTAGTTAACCCTCGTACAGTCGTACTCCCCCCCGCGTGGGAAACAACTGGCGAGTCTTCCCTGCCTCCGTGTCGTTCCCTTCCTAGGTCTCGTCGTCGTCCACCGCTCTGGTGCTCTCGGCGCGGCCTGGTCAACATGGTCAACGGCCGACATGCATCTGAAGTGGACTATACGTGGAGAGGCTGACAGCTGGGTCCACGGCCGCACGCAAGGAAATGCCTCCTTATTACGCGCAAAATAATGATTCCTCCACCTGACATCTAGGACCCACCAAAAGGGCCTCTGTATTTCATGAAAAAAATATTACCGCCGCTGACAGCTCGGACCCACTATATCTTCGCACGCAAGGAAGTGCGTCCTTATTACGCATAAAAAATGAATACCCCCCTGCTAGCTGGGACCCAGTATAGTGGAAGGCTGACTTGTGGGCCTACTAAGTTGACGGGGACGGAGGGCTTTGTCAACTTAGTCAATATGCACGATTCTAGCTCCAGTGACCGTACAATGGCATCCAACGGCCGTAGTGCTTCTTCAACCTCTGGTCTTCTTGCTCCAGCCGCCCAAACCAGCGCCGGTCGTGCCTCGTGCTCCTGCCTCCCGTGGCCGGCTGTGATCCGGCGGAGGCCTCACCGCCCCCTACTACTCTCACCGCTGGCCAGGCCATCCCTCTACTCACCCACACCCCGTATTATTCTGTGGCGACAGCAGCCTCACACCACAGCGAACCAGTGAACCCTCATACTCCTCTACGCGTGGGCATCCACTGCCGCGTCTTCCCCGGCTCCGCGTCGTCCCCTTCCTAGGCCTCGCCATCGTCCACCGCCCTGGTGCTCTAGGCGCGGCGTGGTCAACGTGGTCAAGGAACGACTTCCATCGGAAGAGTACTGTACGTGGAGAGGCTGACAGCTGGGTCCACGACAGCCGCAAGGATGTGCCTCCTTATTACGTGGAAAATAATTATTCCTCCACCTGATAGCAGGGACCCACAGGACGGGCCACCGTATTTGGCGAAAAAACGTTTCCCCCCTGACTGCTGGGACCCACCGGATGGGCCACTGTATTTCGCGAGAAAAACGTTCCCCCCGCTGTCAGCTCGGACCCACCGGAAGTGCCACCTTATTACGTACAAAAAAATGAATACTCCCCCTGCTAGTTGGGACCCACCTTGGTGGTTGGCTGACTTGTGGGCCTACTAATTTGACTGGGACGGAGTGCTTTGTCAACTTAGTCAATATGAACGATTCTAGCTCCATTGACCGTACGATGTCCATCCAACGGCCGTAGTGCTTCTTCAACCTCTGGTCTTCTTGCTCTAGCAGCCCAAAGCAGCGCAGGTTGTGCCGCATGCTCCTGCCTCCCGTGGCCGGCTGTGCTGCCGCGGAGGCCTCACCGCCCCTACTATTCCCACCGCTGGCCAGATCGTGCAGCGACGGCAGCCTCACACCGCAGTCGAACCAGTGAACCCTCGTACTCCTCTCTGCGCAGGCTTCCACTGCCGCGTCTTCCCCGGCTCCGCGTCGTCCCCTTCCTAGGCCTCGCCGTTGTCCACCGCCCTGGTGCTCTCGGCGCGGCGTGGTCAACATGGTCAAGGAACGACTTCCATCGGAAGAGTACTGTACGTGGAGAGGCTGACAGCTGGGTCCACGGCCGCAGCAAGGAAGTGCCTCCTTATTACGCGCAAAATAATTATTCTTCTACCTGACAGCGGGGACCCACCGGACGGGGCACCGTATTTCATGAAAAAAAGAACGTTTCCCCTGACTGCTGGGACCCACCAGCTACATCTTCGCACGCAAGGAAGTGCGTCCGGGCAAAAAAAACGATTCACCCCCCGTCTGCTGGGACCCACCAGCTACATCTTCGCACAGAAGGAAGTCCCTGACAGTCGGGACCCACCTTGTCGAAGCGTACGTAGTGTTGTCATTCTGGTCGCGAATGTGTATGTACATACTGGTCGATGTAGAGGCGCGCACGTGTCATAGTAGAGGCACGCACGTAGCATGTACACGTACGTACAACGGCCAGGGTGCAAGAAAGTAAATACGGCCACGTACGTACATACGGGTGGGGTCTCGAACGCCTACTCGCGCGTACGTATGGCCAAGGCTCGTCTACATGGCTGGGTCGGAACGGAGAAACTGTGTCGTCGTCGTGTTCATGGGGAGCCAACCGGCTGGGTCAGAACGAAATGCGTCGTCGTGTTCATCGGGAGGGCTTGGACGGAACAGTCGATGGAAACGAGGCCTGGCATACCGCAGAACGGAGGAAACGACCTTGTGTTCGACTGGCCACGTTTGAAACGGGATCCTGTTCATCGGGAGGGGTCTGGCCTATCGCAAAACGGAGGAAACAGACCTCCTACGGTCGAAACGGGGGTCCTGTTGATCGGGAGGGGTGTGGCGTACCGCAAAACAGAGGAAACAGACTTGTGTTGGAGCGCTACGGTTGAAACGGGGGTCCTGTTCATCGGGAGGGGTGTGGCGTACCGCAAAACGAGACTCCACGGGATACTGTTCATCTCCACCGTCGACCCCCTCCAGCGTCCACGGGCTACTGTTCATCCACCGTCGACCTCCTCTAGCCTCCACCTGCGACTATTCATCCACGGGCTCCTGTTCATCCAGCCTCCACCGCGCTCTACTCCACCGGCTACTGTTCAACCAGCCCTCTCCACGGGCTCCTGTTCAACCACCCCTCCACGGTCTACTGTTCATCCAGCCCTCCACCATCTACTGTTCATCCTGCCCTCCATGGGGTGGTCCTGTTCATCCTGCCCTCGACGGGGCCCTGTTCATCCAGCCCCAACCGGCTCGATCAATCGTGGTCCTGTTCATCCAGAGGCAACACCACGGGGTCCTGTTCATCAACCCCCACCAGGAACTGTTCATCCAAACCCCCCAGCAACGCTCACTGTTCATCCAGAGGCAGCATTGATCGGCTTTAGTTAGCAGCAGTAGCGAAGGAATCGCTCGATCGGGTTCAGTTAACAGCCATCAATCGATCGCTCGGGTTCAGTAACGCGTAGCCTGCAGTGCAATCACTCGGGTTCAGTTAGAGCCCAACGCCTCGCACCCACGCGCGTGCGTGTACGAGAGAAACGCGCATCGCTTGGCCCCGACCACCCACCATAACCGGGAACACCCCAATATTTTCCTCGCCCTCGCTTCTACCATGGTTTTTCCCGTCATGGACGGCCCAAAGAATGTCATGCAGCTGCATCTCCGGCCCGCCCAGGACGAAAAGCCCATTTTCTGTCATGGTTTTTTGTCATAGAAGTAGGACCCCACCACATCTATGATGATATCGGGTTTTGTCACAATTATCGTCATAGAAGTGTCATAAGTATGACAAAAAAATTTGTTCGGCCCAAACTGTCACGGATGTGTCTTTTTTTGTAGTGACATGCATGCATGAACACACGCACGCACGCAACGTTGAAATATACACATGCACGCAACACTCACTCGTACACATGCACGCACGCAACACTCACTCGTACACATGCACACACGCAACACTTACACGCCTGCATGCACACAGCACACGTTGCAAGACAGACATTCAACCTATATGTGCATGCACCCTTTGTTAAGGACATGGATTGTTATGAGTATTAATCAATCATATATGTGATAAGCAGAACACTGATGTTTGCAACGCTTTTTATGAATCACAATGTATCGAACAGGCTATCAACGAACATATACGAAAAGTTTAAAATTCTATTACATTATATAGTAGGCCTATCAACCTACATGAATTATATGACGTCACACTCAATGAACAATCATCGGTTTATGAAACGCCCGCTTCTCACCGCCCTGGCCCACCCAAAAACTCTCCCCTCCCGCGCACGCTTCCCGCCCGGCGCCAGCTGCCTGCATTCATGCGGAACCGGCTCCTCTGCCATGCGCTACCTGCTTTGGGTCACTCACATGCAGGTGAGGTACCCAGCGGGTTCGCACGTCAGTGGAAGAATGACACGGTTCGTACGATGCGTCCATTTTGCATCATGCTTTTATGTTGTTATTTATTGCATTATGGGCTGTTATTTCACATTATGGTTCAGTACTTATGCCTTTTCTCTCTTATTTTAGAAGATTGACATGAAGAGGGAGAATGCTGGTAGCTGGAATTCTGGACCGGAAGGGGCAAATCTGAGAGACCTATTCTGCACAACTCCAAAAGTCCTGAAAATTTACGGAGAATTATTTTGGAATATATAAAAATTATTGGGCGAAGAAACTACCGGAGCGGACCCACCAGGTGGCCACAAGCCTGGGGGTGCGCCTACCCCCCAGGGCGCACCCCAAGGCTTGTGGGCTCCCTGATAGGTCTCTAGTGCCCATCTTCTGCTACTTGAAAGGTTTTGACCTAGAAAAAATCATAAGGAAGCTATTAGGATGAAGCGCCGTCGTTTCGAGGCGGAAACTGGGCAGAAGCAATCTAGGGCTCCGGCGGAGCTATTCTGTAGGGAAACTTCCCTCCCGGAGGGGGAAATCAAAGACATCGTCATCACCAACAATCCTCTCATCGAGGGAGGGTCAATCTTCATGAACATCTTCACCAGCACCATCTCCTCTCTAGCCCTAGTTTATCTCTTGTATTCAATCTTTGTCTCAAAACCTCAGATTGGTACCTGTGGGTTGCTAGTAGTGTTGATTACTCCTTGTAGTTGATGCTAGTTGGTTTATTTGGTGGAAGATCATATGTTCAGATCCTTAATGATATTAAATACCCCTCTGATCTTGAACTTGAACATGCTTTGTGAGTAGTTACGTTTGTTCCTAAGGACATGGGAGAGGTCTTGTTATAAGTAATCATGTGAATTTGGTATTCGTTTGGTACTTTGATGAGATATATGTTGTCTTTCCACTAGTGGTGTTAAGTGAACGTCGACTACATGACACTTCATCATGATTTGGGCCTAGGGGAAGGCATTGGGAAGTAATAAGTAGATGATGGGTTGCTAGAGTGAGAGACGCTTAAACCCTAGTTTATGCGTTGCTTCGTAAGGGGATGATTTGGATCCACATGTTTCATGCTATGGTTAGATTAATCTTAATTCTTCTTTCGTAGTTGCGGATGCTTGCGAGAGGGTTAATCATAAGTGATAGGCTTGTCCAAGTAAGGACAACACCCAAGCACCGGTCCACCCATTTATCAAATTATCAAAGTAACGAACGCGAATCATATGAGCATGATGAAAACTAACTTGACAGTAATTCCCATGTGTCCTCCGGAGCACTTTGCTTTATATAAGAGTTCATCTGGGCTTATCCTTTGCTGAAAAAAGGATTGGGCCACCTTGTTGCACCTTTTTTACACTTGTTACCCATTATGAATTATCTCATCACAAAACTATTTGTTACCGATAATTGCAGTGCTTGCAGAAAATACCTTGCTGAAAACTGCTTGTCATTTCCTTCTGCTCTTCGTTGGGTTTGACACTCTTACTTATCGAAAGGACTACGATAGATCCCCTACACTTGTAGGTCATCTAGACTCTTTTATGGCGCCATTGCCGGGGAGTGAAGCGCCTTTGGTGAGTGGAATTTGGTAGGGAAAATTTATATTACGTGCTGAAATTTACTGTCACTTGTTACTATGGAAAATCATCCTTTGAGGGGTTTGTTCGGGGTATCTTCACCTCGAACGGAAGAACAAGAAGTTGCACCTCAACCTACTGCACCTACTAAAATATTTACTATGAAATTCCTTCCGGTATGATAGAGAAACTGCTAACTAATAATGGAACAGTACATCCTGATATGCATCTAATCTATGTGGATGAAGTTTGTGGATTATTTAAGCTTGGAGGTTTGCCCGAGGATGAAGTCAAGAAGAAGGTGTTCCCTTTATCTTTGAAGGGAAAGACATTGACATGGAGAAAGTATCGCTCAAGCTGGGGGGAGGCTTAACTCAGTGTTATATTCATACCCCAATCATGAGCTGAGAAATTATTATTCAGAATTTTTATGCTCGGATTTCTCGTAATGATCAATCCATGCTCGATACTTATTGCACTGGTTCTTTTATGAAGAAGACTATTGAATTCAAATGGGATCTCTTGGAAAGAATTGAATGCAACTCTGAAGATTGGGAGCTCGACGAAGGCAAGGTGTCAGGTATAAACCTTAAGTTTGATTGTGTTAAATATTTAATGGATACTAATGTTTTTCGTGAATTTAGCACTAAGTATGGACTTGACTCTGAGATAGTAGCTTCTTTATGTGAATCATTTTCTACTCATGTTGATCTCTCTAAGGAGAAGTCGTTTAAATATCATCCTCCCATCAAAGTGAAAATAGTAGAACCTATTAAAGCTGAAGAAGATACCATTACTTAGAATGTTGATCCTATTATTCCTACTACTTATATTGAGAAACCACCTTTTCCTATTAGGATAAAAGAACATGCGAAAGCTTCAGCTGTAGTTGATAACCCACAAGTATAGGGGATCGCAATAGTTTTCGAGGGTAGAGTATTCAACCCAAATTTATTGATTCGACACAAGGGGAGCCAAAGAATATTCTCAAGTATTAGCAGTTGAGTTGTCAATTCAACCACACCTGGATAACTTAGTATCTGCAGCAAAGTATTTAGTAGCAAAGTAATATGATAGTAGTGGTAGCGGTAACAAAAGTAACGGTAGCAAAAGTAATATTTTTGGTGTTTTGTAGTGATTGTAACAGTAACAACGGAAAAGTAAATAGGCGAAGAACAATATGTGAAAAGCTCGTAGGCATTGGATCGGTGATGGAGAATTATGCCGAATGCGGTTCATCATGTAACAATCATAACATAGGGTAACACAAAACTAGCTCCAATTCATCAATGTAATGTAGGCATGTATTCCGAATATAGTCATACGTGCTTATGGAAAAGAACTTGCATGACATCTTTTGTCCTACCCTCTCGTTGCAGCGGGGTCCTAATGGAAACTAAGGGATATTAAGGCCTCCTTTTAATAGAGTACCGGAACAAAGCATTACCACATAGTGAATACATGAAATCCTCAAACTATGGTCATCACCGGGAGTGGTCCCGATTATTGTCACTTCGGGGTTGCCGGATCATAACACATAGTAGGTGACTATAGACTTGCAAGATAGGATCAAGAACTCACATATATTCATGAAAACATAATAGGTTCAGATCTGAAATCATGGCACTCGGGCCCTAGTGACAAACATTAAGCATAGCAAAGTCATAGCAACATCAATCTCAGAACATAATGGATACTAGGGATCAAACCCTAACAAAACTAACTCGATTACATGATAGATCTCATCCAACCCATCACCATCCAGCAAGCCTACGATGGAATTACTCACGCACGGCGGTGAGCATCATGAAATTGGTGATGGAGGATGGTTGATGATGACGACGGCGACGAACCCCCCTCTCCGGAGCCCCGAACGGACTCCAGATCAGCCCTCCCGAGAGGTTTTAGGGCTTGGCGGCGGCTCCGTATCGTAAAATGCGATGAATCCTTCTCTAATTTTTTTCTCCCCGAAAGCAAATATATAGAGTTGGAGTTGAGGTCGGAGGAGCTCCAGGGGGCCCACGAGGTAGGGGGCGCGCCCCCCACCCTCGTGGCTAGGGTGTGGGCCCCCTGGTCTTCATCTTTTGCAAGGATTTTTTATTATTTCCAAATAGACGTTCCGTGGAGTTTTAGGTCATTCCGAGAACTTTTGTTTCAGCACATAAATAACACCATGGAAAGTCAGCTGAAAACAGCGTCAGTCCGGGTTAGTTCCATTCAAATCATGCAAGTTAGAGTCCAAAAAAAGGGCAAAAGTGTTTTGAAAAGTAGATACGACGGAGACGTATCAACTCCCCCAAGCTTAAACCTTTTCTTGTCCTCAAGCAATTCAGTTGATAAACTGAAAGTGATAAAGAAAAACTTTTACAAACTCTGTTTGCTCTTGTTGTTGCAAATATGTAAAGCCAGCATTCAAGTTTTCAGCAAAGATTATGACTAACCACATTCACAATAACTTTTAGGTCTCATGTTTACTCATATCAATAGCATAATCAACTAGCGAGCCATAATAATAAATCTCGGATGACAACACTTTCTCAAAACAATCATGATATGATATAATAAGATGGTATCTCGCTAGCCCTTTCTGAGACCGCAAAACATAAATGCAGAGCACCTTTAAAGATCAAGGACTGACTAGACATTGTAATTCATGGTAAAAGAGATCCAATCATAGTCATACCCAATATAAATTAATAGTAGTGAATGCAAATGACAGCTGCACTCTCCAGCTAGTGCTTTTTAATGAGAGGGTGATGACTCAACATAAAAGTAAATAGATAGGCCCTTCGCAGAGGGAAGCAGGGATTTGTAGAGGTGCCAGAGCTCGATTTTGAAATAGAGATAAACAATATTTTGAGCGGCATACTTTCATTGTCAACATAACAACCAAGAGATGGCGATATCTTCCATGCTACACACATTATAGGCGGTTCCCAAACAGAATGGTAAATTTTATACTCCCCCTCCACCAACAAGCATCAATCCATGACTTGCTCGAAACAATGAGTGTCTCCAACTAGCAACAGTCCCCGGGGGAGTTTTGTTTGCAATTATTTTTATTTAGTTTGCATAAAGCATGGGACTGGGCATCCCGGTGACCAGCCATTTTCTCGTGAATGAGGAGCGGAGTCTACTCCTCTTGAGAATAACCCGCCTAGCATGGAAGATACAGACAGCCCTAGTTGATACATGAGCTATTCGAGCATACAAAACAGAATTTCATTTGAAGGTTTAGAGTTTGGCACATACAAATTTACTTGGAACGGCAGGTAGATACCGCATATAGGAAGGTGTAGTGGACTCATATGGAATAACTTCGGGGTTCAAGGGATTGGATGCACAAGCAGTATTCCCGCTTAGTACAAGTGAAGGCCAGCAAAAGACTGGGAAGCGACCAACTAGAGAGCGACAACAGTCATGAACATGCATTAAAATTAATAAATATTGAGTACAAGCATGAGTAGGATATAATCCACCATGAACATAAATATCGTGAAGGCTATGTTGATTTGTTTCAACTACATGTGTGAACATGTGCCATGTCGAGTCACTTAAATCATTGAAAGGAGGATACCACCCCACTATACCAAATCACAACCATTTTAATAGCATGTTGGCATGCAAGGTAAACCATTATAACTCATAGATAATCAAGCATGGCACGAGCAACTATGATCTCTAATTGTCATTGCAAACATGTTTATTCATAATAGGTTGAATCGGGAAAGATGAACTCATCATATTTACAAAAACAAGAGAGGTCGAGTTCATACCAGCTTTTCTCATCTCAGTCGGTCCATCATATATCGTCATAATTGCCTTTCACTTGCACGACTGAACGATGTGAAAATAATAAGAGTGCACGTGCATTGGACTAAGATGGAATCTGCGAGCATTCAATAAACAGGAGAAGACAAGGCAATACGGGCTCTTGGTTAAATCAGCAATAATGCATATAAGAGCCACTTCAACAATTTAATCATGGTCTTCTCCTATCGACCCCCAAAGAAAAGAATAGAAATAAAACTATTTACACGGGAAAGCCCCCAACAGGCAAAAGAAGAACGGGAAATCTTTTGGGGTTTTCTTTTTAATTATTACTACTACAACAAGAAAAGTAAACTAACTAAAAGTTACACTAATTTTTTTTGTTTTTCTTAAAGTTTATTAAACACACAAGAAGAAAGCAGGAAAAAGAAAAATAAACTAGCATGGATATTACGGTGAAAAAGTATGAGCACCGACATCTAGCAATGAGTGTGTGTAAACATAAATGTAATGTCGGTGAGAAATACGTACTCCCCCAAGCTTAGGCTTTTGGCCTAAGTTGGTTCATTGCCACGGATGGCCTGGCGGATATCCATAGTTGTAGCCAGTGTCGTACTGAGATGAAAAGGACTTTGACTGCCACTTGCTGGCAGTCATCTCCGGATCCCAAAAGTAATCAGACTGTCGTGGAGGCTCAAATTGTGGTTCCGGCTCCGGGGCTGGTGTAGGGTTCCGGTAAGCGTAAATGGCCACCCACGGAACGAGATACGGACCTTCAGATAAATTAAACAAGGAAGGAGCAGGCAAGGTAATAGTCTCAGGGTGATGTTTATCAGAGAAGAATTTGTATTTAAGCTCCCCTTCCTTGTTCTTAACAATAAAGTCATGCGCTACCATACTCTTATAATCTAAATAAGCACTGGGCAGCAATTTTTCTTCTTTCTCATAGAGTATAATAGGTATGTTATAATGTGCAGCAAGGCGTGAAGCATAAATACCTCCAAAGATGGGACCCTTTGTATGGTTCAAACATAACCGTTTAGCAATAATACCGCCCATACTAACAGTGTTATCGGAAAATAAACCATGGAACAAAATGATAATATCAGGAACACTAAGGTTTCCACAGTTTCCGCGACCAATCAAGCAACGACAAGAAAATATAGCAAAGTAATGTAAAACAGGAAAATGTATGCTAGCGATTCTTGCATCGAAAACCTTCCTGGTTTCCCCCACAGTAATGGTGTCAATAAACCCATCCACATCTTTACGATGTGGTTCATCTAAGGTACCCTCGAAGGGTATTTTGCAAACCTTGCAAAATTAATCTAGTGGCATCTTTTTAACAACATCATATAAATGAAACTCTACTGAAGGAGGTGATTCCTTAGGAAAATAGTCGAAGTTTTGCACAAAAGTATTAGTGAGTAAGAGATACTGATGACGTTGGTCGTGGAGGAAGTCGGTGAGGCCAGCATTCTTAGCCAATGAATAGAAATCATCATAAATCCCGGCTTCTCTCAAGAAATCATCGGAAGGTCATTCACACGGCCGAACCTCCGCGGTGCGAGGCAAAATATATTTGGGCCTCTGTGCTTCTTCATTCTGCTTTTCCTTCGAGCTTCGGCTCGATGAGCCCCTCAAAAATCTCTTCATTATTTTCTGAAATATTCTGAAATTTTTAGTAACTTCAAACAAAAGTGAACCAAGCTCAACAAAATTGATAGCAACTACTCCTACAAGTGCCTAGAGACTATATCATGCATTAGAACTACTTGGAACCATATAAATTTGACATGCAAGCTCAAGAACATGGTCACCTAGGCAGCACAAATTTGCAATGAATAGAGCACTAGAACAAAAACTAATTGGACCAATGGAGGAGTCGCATACCAAGGAACAATCTCCCCAAGCAGTTTTGTGAGAGGTGCTTTGAGCAAGGAGATCAAAAATCGCAGCAAAATGAGCTAGAACTCGTGCTTGAGCTGGATATTGGTGTTTGTGGGAGGAAGAAGGAGTGTGTGGGTGGTGCATGAATAAGTGGAGGGGGGACACCGTGGGCCCACAAGGCAGGGGGCGCGCCCAGGGGGTAGGGCGCGCCCTCCACCCTCATGGCCAGGTGCTTGCCCCTCCTGCTGTGTTCTCAGTGCCAGATATTCTCAAAAATTCTAGAAAAAATCATATTCCATTTTCAGGGCATTTGGAGAACTTTTACTTTCGGGGTATTTTTATATTGCACAGATAAATCAGAAAACTGACAGAAAAATACTATTTTTACTTTATTTCAACTAAATAACCGAAAGTAGAAAGAGCATACAGAAGGTTGTGCCTTCTAGTTTCATCCATCTCATGCTCAACAAAAGGAATCCACTAACAAGGTTGATCAAGTCTTGTTAACAAACTCATTCCGAATAACATGGAACCGGAGAAATTTCGAATAACACTATGTTACCTCAACGGGGATATGCACATCCCCTATAATAAGAATAACATATTTCTTCTTGACAGTATGAAGAGGAAATTCAAAACCTCCAAAAATAATCGATGGAATTTTTCCAATAGAATTGATACCGTGGACTTGAGGTTGTTTCCTCGGAAAGTGTACCGTATGCTCATTACCATTAACATGAAAAGTGACATTGCCTTTGTTGCAATCAATAACAGCCCCTGTAGTATTCAAAAAAGGTCTTCCAAGAATAATAGACATACTATCGTCCTCGGGAATATCAAGAATAACAAAGTCCGTTAAAATAGTAACGTTTGCAACCACAACAGGCACATCCTCACAAATACCGATAGGTATAGCAGTTGATTTATCAGCCATTTGCAAAGATATTTCAGTAGATATCAACTTATTCAAATCAAGTCTACGGTATAAAGAGAGAGGCACAACACTAACACCGGCTCCAAGATCACATAAAGCAGTTTTAACATAGTTTCTTTTAATGGAGCATGGTATAGTTGGTACTCCTGGATCTCGCAGTTTGTTAGGTATTCCACCTTTAAAAGTGTAATTAGCAAGCATGGTGGAAATTTCAGCTTCCGGTATCTTTCTTTTATTTGTAACAGTATCTTTCATATACTTAGCATAAGGATTCATTTTGAGCATATCAGTTAATCGCATACGCAAAAAGATAGGTCTAATCATTTTAGCAAAGCGCTCAAAATCCTCATCATCCTTTTTCTTGGATGGTTTGGGAGGAAAAGGCATAGGTTTCTGAACCCATGGTTCCCTTTCTTTACCATGTTTCCTAGCAACAAAGTCTCTCTTATCATAACGTTGATTCTTTGATTGTGGGTTATCAAGATCAACAGCAGGTTCAATTTCTACATCATTGTCATTACTAGGTTGAGCATCATCATGAACATCATCATTAGCATTTTCATTAGGCTCACGTTCATTACCAGATTGTGTTTCAGCATCAGAAATAGATATATCATTTGGATTCTCAGGTGGTTCAGCAATAGGTTCACTAGAAGCATGCAAAGTCCTATATTTTTTCTTTTTCTTCTTTTTAGAAGAACTAGGTGCATCAATATTATTTCTCTGAGAATCCTGCTCAATTCTCTTAGGGTGGCCTTCAGGATACAAAGTTTCCTGAGTCATTCTACCAGTTCTAGTAGCCACTCTAACAGCATAATCATTTTTCTTACTATTCATTTCATTGAGCAAATCATTCTGAGCTTTAAGTACTTGTTCTACTTGAGTGGTAGCCATAGAAGCATGTTTACTAATGAGTTTAAGTTCACCTTTAACATTAGCCATATAATCACCCAAGTGTTCAATCATATAAGCATTTTGTTTTAATTGTCTACCGAAATAAGCATTGAAATCTTCTTGCTTAACCATAAAGTTATAAACTCATCCAAGCATTGGCTAGCAATTTTAGTAGGAGGGATTTCAGCCTTATCATATCTATAGAGAGAATTTACCTTTACTACCTGTGTCGGGTTATCAAGACCATGAGTTTCTTCAGTAGGTAAAGTATTAAGATCATATGCTTCTTCAGCAGGCGGTAAATTAAGACCATGTATTTCTTCAATAGGTGGTAAATTCTTAACATCTTTAGCTTTAATACCTTTTTCTTTCATAGATTTATTTGCCTCTTGCATATCTTCAGGACTGAGAAATAGAACACCTCTCTTCTTCAGAGTTGGTTTAAGAATAGGCTCAGGAAGTGTCCAGTTATTTTCATTTGTCAACATATTATTCAATAGAATTTCAGCTTCATCCGGTGTTCTTTCCCTGAAAACAGAACCAGCACAACTATCCAGGTAATCTCTGGAAGCATCGGTTAGTCCATTATAAAAGATATCAAGTATTTCATTTTTCTTAAGAGGATGATTAGGCAAAGCATTAAGTAACTTGAGAAGCCTCCCCAAGCTTGTGGGAGACTCTCTTCTTCAATTTGCACAAAATTGTATATATCCCTTAAAGCAGCTTGTTTCTTATGAGCAGGGAAATATTTAGCAGAGAACTAATAAATCATATCATGGGGACTATGCACACAACCAGGATAAAGAGAATTAAACCATATCTTAGCATCACCCTTTAATGAGAACGGAAATATTTTAAGCATATAAAGATAGCGGGTTCCCTCATCATTAGTGAACAGGGTGGCTATATCATTTAATTTAGTAAGATGTGCCACAACAGTTTCAGACTCATAGCCATGAAAAGGATCAGATTCAACCAAAGTAATTATATCAGGATCAACAGAGAATTCATAATCCTTATGAGTAACACAAATAGGTGAAGTAGCAAAAGCAGGGTCAAGTTTCATTCTATCATTAAGAGATTGCTACTTCCATTTAGCTAATAACCTCTTGAGTTCGTATCTTTGCAAGCTAAAATAGCTAAAGTAGCTTCTTTATCAAAAATATAACCCTCAGGAATAACATGCAAGTCTTCATGATCACTTTCATCAATATAATCAGTTTCAATAATTTCTTTCTCTCTAACCCTAGCAATTTGTTCATCAAGAAATTCACCAAGTGGCACAGTAGTATCAAGCATAGAAGTAGTCTCACCATAAGTATCATGCATAGCAGAAGTGGCATCATCAATAACATGCGACATATCAGAACGAATAGCAGAAGCAAGTTTAGGTGTCGCAAGCTTACTCAAAACAGAAGGTGAATCAAGTGCAGAGCTAGATGGCAGTTCCTTACCTCCCCTCGTAGTTGAGGGATAAATTGTTGTCTTAGCTATCGTGGTTCTAAGTCTGACAGTAGAATGGGGGGTAGGGATGTGGAGGCAACATCCTAGCTATGGAGAAGCTGTACGCACGAGTTTTACGAGTTCAGGCCCTTCTCGGAGGAAGTAACAGCCCTACGTCTCGGAGCCCGGAGGCGGTCGACTCGATTATATGCGTGTGTGTTACAGGGGGTGCGAACCCTTGTGCATGTGGAGCGGGGTGGCTTATATAGAGTGCGCCAGCACCCCGGCCAACCCACGTTACAAGGGATTTAAGGTACATCAAGAGGGGGGCGTTACTGGTAACGTCCGTAATAAAGTGTTATAAATGGCTATTAAGTCTAGGAGTTAATGCTCGACCGTTGCTGTGTAGAGTGACTTTAGGTCTTCTGTCCGTCGAGTTTTTCTTGTTACGGTCGAGTGATCTTGACTCCTCCAAGTGGAAATGTTTCTGGTCGAGTGGGTGATGGTACCCCTCGAATGCTTCTGGCTTTAGAGTGATGTCCTTGGGGAAGGTATTTAGGTCAGGCCTGTGACCCTACCCTAGGTACATGTTCTCATCATTAGCCCCGAATGGATCAGGGTTTGAGTGGAGAAGGAGTTGAAAATACTTCCGACTCATTTTTCGCGCTTCGGGTGTGTCTTGTTTTGGATCAACGAACCGAGGTGGTGACACCAACTTCTTTTTCAATCGCCTTGATCCATTCCTGGTTTTGTTGAGTGAACTTTTGCAGGAAGAGATCCGAGTGCTAATGTGGTGGAGATCTTCCGTCTGACAAGTTGTTCTGCTGCCCGCGGATCTCGTGGGATTCGAATTTCGGGAAGCACGCGGGGCGGAGGAGGCCGTAATAATCGGGCTGGGTAAGGCAAGGCCGCCTCGATTCCCGCGCCGCCTTTTTTGCCACGTATCATGCGCGCGACTGTTGCGGGATTTGATAAGATTGCCCGGGCCTACAGGTCAGTCACTCGGAAGCAACCCCATATAAGGTGCCGGACCGGGGTTTTTGAACAGTGCGTCCTCATTCTTCTTCTCCCTTCTCAGTTTCCCCCACTGCGCCTGCTCCTGCCCCAGCGCTGCCGCTCCGTTCGAGCTCCGCCCGCGGCGATGGGGAAAGACAAGACGGTGGCTCTGGACCACGCGAAGAAGGCGACGGCGAAGGCGAAGGGGAAAAAGTCCAGCCGGGGCGGATCCTCGTCACGGTCCGGTTTGCCGCGCGGCTGGATCCAGGGCGACTGGATCCGGTCGACGATCAGCCAGGACGACCTCGACGATCTGGCGGAGGAGGGGCTGATTCCTCACGGATCGGCGCGGCTCCCGGAGGATGAGACCGAACCTCGACCGCGGGAGGGTGAGTGCGTCCTCCTTGCCACTCACATCGACCGTCGATTTTCTCTGCCTCCTCATCCTTTTTCCGGGCTTTCTTGAATTTCTTTGGAGCACAACTTCATCACTTTTCCCCCAACACCATCATATATCTTGCTGCTTTTGTGTCTTTGTGCGAAAACTTCTTGGGTTGTCGACCACACTGGGGTCTCTTCAAGCACATTTTCACGTGTCGCTCCCAGTCGGTCAAAAAGGCTAACCCGAGTGACGAGAGGACTCAGGTGATCCAGATGTGTGGTGGCCTTGCGATTCAGATGAGGGGTAAGAGCTCTTTCCCAGCCATAACTCTTCCTGAGTCAGTACGAGGATGGCAGTCGACCTGGTTTTACTGCAAAGACCAGCCGACTCCAGGTCAGTCGACTGGACTTCCTCCTTTTTCTATGCTCGCGTAGAGAAGCCCTCCGCCTTGAAAGTGACTCCAGGGGAGAAAGCGGAGGTGAAAGTGTTGGTTGAGCGAGTGGTCTATCTCATCCATGAGGGTGTAACTGGAATGGATCTGCTGGAAGTCTTCCTCAGACGACGCATTCAGCCACTTCAAGCCCGCGACCATCCGATGTGGATGTATTCGGGCATTGAAGATTCCACTCGGGTGCACCCAGAAGAAGTCGACGAGGATACGGTGGAGAAGTGGTTGAGGAGTATCACTGGCAACAAGGATAACCCCAGAGGAGCCAGGAGAATCGCTCCACTTGACCAATCCTACGAACCAGACAAGGTCTGATTCTAAATTACCGAGTGTCATCTTGATTTAACATGCAACTGTTTATGCTTCACCGACTGACTTTGTCTTGCTTGTTTTCTTCTAGGCCCTTACTGAAATGTATTTGATGCCCAACGGAGACCAGGAGCAGGACCCAGAGGGGGAGGCAAGCGGAGGTGAAAGTGGCGAGTGGCATTCCGACGGAGAGGGGGATGAGGAGAGCGACGACCCGAGTGACGAAGAAGAGGTCGACTCTCCTCCCCACAGGGAAAGGCGATCCAAACTTACTCACGACCAGGCGAGTGCCCGTGACAAGGCGACCGTTCAGACCGGGCAGTCGTCAAAGCGTCCTCGGACGTCCTCTCCGGCACCAACTGAAAAAGCTCCAAAGCAGTCCAAGGTTGTAGTGCAGAAGACTCGGAAGGCGCTGCCGAGAATCAAAATTGACGTTCATGTTGCTTCTGCGTGAGTGTTCTTCTTTCGCTTTTACTCGACGTTTTGTGCTGTTTATTTTTCCCTTGGTTTGACCGAATGAATCTTGAAACTGGGAGTGCCGCTACCTCTGGGACCTCTGCTTATAAGAATGAGGATGAGGAAATGGAAGATGCGGTGACCTCCAATCCGGGTACAATCCTCGTGATTTTGTCTTTGACTTCTCGATTGAACTTTGCTATATCCAATCGGGTGATGAAACTTTGGTGATTGATCTTTTTACAGCCCTCAATGTCATTGACCTCCCCGACGACGATGAGGACGAGCCAAAGAGGCCCTTGGGGAGAAGAAACAGGAAAACGTCCGCTGGCAAGACGCTTCAATCGACACCGGTGGCGGAACCGGTAATTCAGGACGCCGGCGATGCCAATCGGACTTCTGTCTCCTTCGCCATACCGCTGTCGAGTGCTCGGCCTTCCTCGTCAGCTGCACAGGCTCCCACCGATCCACCTTCACTTTCTGCTACACATCACGTCCCAGAGAACCAAGTGGGTGCTGCAAAAGAGGCTATACGCCAGGCTGGCATTATGATGGAGAAGATGAAGATGGCGCGGGAAGCCAGCCAAGCTGCTTATGATGCCAGCTCTGCTCTCCAGAGCAACATGCAGGTTAGTAGATCGTCGACTGACTCTTCTGGTTTGTTCTGTTAGGATATGGTACCTGAAAACTTTATTTCCAAGAATCTTTGCATCTGTCTGCGCCTTGCATCTGTACACCCACTGGGTGTTTTGATTTTTCACTGAATAGATTCGCACTTTGAGCTGATAATGTTGTTATCAATTGAATCTTTTGACCATTGGGGGCACGCTGAGTGCACCCACTGGGTGTAGTCCCCGAGACCATAATTGACTGCGGGCAGTCGACTATGGTCTGAGCATCAGAATTTGAATTTCTTCACTCGGTCTGGTCGGGCCATGTCGAGTGGAACTTAGAACCAGTGGGGGCACACTGAGTGCACCCACTGGGTGTAGATCTTTTGACTAGTGGGGGCACGCTAAGTGCACCCACTGGGTGTAGTCCCTGAGACCATAATTGACTGCGGGCAGTCGGCTATGGTCTGAGCATTAGAATTTGAAATTCTTCACTCGATCTGGTCGGGCCATGTCGAGTGGAACTTTGAATCAGTGTTTTTTTGCACTCGTGCTGGACATGCCTTGTCGAGTGTAAACTGAACCAGTGGGGGCACGAAAAGTGCACCCACTGGGTGTAGTCCCCGAGACTACTGTTGGATGTTTGATTCGACAGTAGTCTTAGAATTTGTTGGCTTTATCCTTTTACCTCTCCGAAATAACCAATCTTTTCACCAGTCGACTGACCTGTTCTTTGGTTGCAGAAATCTTGTGATCTTGGAGCTCGTTTTGCTGACCTGGAGAAGCAGCAGATTCAGCTCAACCTCGATCTGGAGTTGGCCAAGACAGAACTGCAGAAGGCCAAGGATGATGCCGCTGGTAAAGAAGACCTGTCGACTGAGTTTTCCCCGAACCGGATTTCATTCTGCTTTTTCTGAATCCAACATTATTTCTTTCAGAGAAACTGAACCAAGCTCTGGCGAAAAAGGATCAAGATCTGGCGGCCGCGCAGAAAAAAGCTGATGAGAAAACTGCGCTCGCTGAACAGAAGTTGGCATCTGTCCGCAAATTGGAGGAAGAAAACTCCAGGCTAAAAATTGCCCTTGACGAAGCCAATGAGGAAGCGACTCGCCTGAAGAAGGACAAGGAAAATCTGAAGGAGAAGATGGAAGGTATTGCCCGCAGGAGGAACGATCTGGAGAATTATTTGGGAAGCCTTACTAAGAAGTTCTTCGTCATAATTGATGGTGTTTCCTTTGATCCGACTGGTTTTTTCTTGTCGACTCGACATATGGTCATTGGCTTACCCTTGAATTGTGTATGCAGAGTTTTGCCGGGACTTCGAGGAAGAGACCGGGCGAATTGAACCAAGCTTGGACCCCATCAACTCTCTAGTGAAGGATGAAGCTGCCATGAACGTGCTCCGACTGGAATCCCGCATCACTGGTGTTGTCGATTAGCTCGCCCGACTGAAAGTCGCGATGTCGCAGATTGACACAGCTCTCTGGCCCATGGCAACACTTCAGAATGACCTCGAGTCTATGATGGCTCGGCTCAATGAAGCTCCCAGTCGAATTCAAGAATGGAAGAAGTCTTCTGCCCGGCGCCGATGTGGCTCTATCTCTAGTTCGCGTCCACTGTCGAGAAGCTCAGGAAGAGAAGCTGGCGGCGATTAAATTTGCTAACACCAAAAGGCACGACTTCCAGTCCTTCATGGAGACTTTCATTGCTGCTGCCACTCGGATTGTTGACGGGGTCGACCAGGACGAATTCGTCGAGCCTGCCAGCCCTCCTCCTGCGGAGTGAACAAACTTTTATGCTCTGCCTTAAATTTGCCTCGGAATGCCAAGTGATTTTGTAACCATTAAACTCCTTCGGGCTGAATGCCCGAGTACTTTGATCCGTGGTCTTGAACTTTAGGATTTATCTGAACTTGATTTATCTCTGAATATGCTTGTATTTGTCTTCGAGTAGAATTTGTTCTTCACACAAAACGATCTTTGTGCTTGAGATGCAGCTCTGAAGTTGATGCTCCAGTCCAGCCGCACCTCGTCGCCCTTGCGGATAAGGGTGGAGCGCACGTTGTACTTATGGCGCAGCTCCATGAGAAGGTTACAGTCGACCTGCACCTCGTCGTCCTTGCGGTTAGGGATGGAGCGCACGTTGTACTTGTGGCGCAGCTCTGAAGGAGAAGTTTGCAGCCGACCTGCACCTCGTCGTCCTTCCGAATGGGGATGGACTTCGAACTTAGGCGAGTACTAGACTGCAGCTAAGCCCCCGAGTGGGAGGGTTGCTCACCACTCAGTAGGATTTTTCAACCTTAGGCGAGTACTGGACTGCAGCTAAGCCCCCGAGTGGGAAAGTTGCTCACCGCTTGGTAGGATTTTTCAAAATTAGGCGAGTACTAGACTGCAGCTAAGTCCCCGAGTGGGAGGGTTGCTCACCACTCGGGAGGATTTTTAAAACATAGGCGAGTACTGGACTGCAGCTAAGCC
>NC_057802.1:65946918-65948136 GCF_018294505.1 Triticum aestivum
CGACTGGCGAGCCACCGCGTGACTCACCCATCGCTGAAGCCTCGACCGGCCTGAGCGCTTGCGCTGGCGGGAGACCGGGAGGGTGGAAGATGGAGGAGCCGACCGATACTGGGTCGATGGTTGCCGCAGCAGAACGCCGCGGACACATGCGCGAAAATGCGTCGCACCGCGGACGGGGAGCGCATCTACGTCGAGTGGAGCCTCCTGGAGCCATGCGGAGTCGTCGGCGATGAAGGTGAGAGCGCCGAGACGGATCTCTTGACCCTCGACCAAAATTCCAGCAGACACCATGATGAAAGTACTCGGAAGAATCGCAACTTCTCCACAAAATCGCTAAAACACCTGCCCCACGGTGGGCGCCAACTGTCGTGGTTCTAAGCCTGACAGTAGAGTGGGGGTAGGTATGGAGAGGCAAGGTCCTAGCTATGGAGAGGTTGTAAACACAAAGGATGTACGAGTTCAGGCCCTTCTCGGAAGAAGTAACAGCCCTACGTCTCGGAGCCCGGAGGTGGTCGAGTGGATTATGAATGTATGGATTACAAGGTGCCGAACCCCTCTGCCTGTGGAGGGGGGTGGCTTATATAGAGTGCGCCAGGACCCCAGCCAGCCCACGTAGGAGAGGGTTTAAGGTGAGTTAAGTCTGGGGCGTTACTGGTAACGCCCCACATAAAGTGCCTTTACTATCATAAAGTCTACTTAATTACAGGCCGTTGCGGTGCAGAGTGCCTCTAGACCTCCTGGTGGTCGAGTGAGTCTTCGTGGTCGAGTCCTTCAGGCCAGTCGAGTGAATCCTCGTTGGTCGACTGGAAGGCGACCTCTTCTAGGGATGTCCTAGGGTAAGTTACTTGGAACAGGTCCATGACCCTACCCTAGGTACATAACCCCATCACTCACCACTCGGTAGGATTTTCCAAAGTTAGGCGAGTACTCGACTGCAGCTAAGCCTCCGAGTTAGAGGCTTGCTCACCACTAGGTAGGATTTTTCAAACTTAGGCGAGTACTGGACTGCAGCTAAGCCCCCGAGTGTGAGGCTTGCTCACCACTCGGTAGGAGTTTTCAAACTTAGGCGAGTACTGGACTGCAGCTAAGCCTCCGGCTGAGAGGCTTGCTCACCACTCGGTAGGATTTTTCAAACTTAGGCGAGTACTGGACTGCAGCTAAGCCTCCGAGTGAGTGGCTTGCTTACCACTTGATGGGATTTTCAAACTTAGGCGAGTA
>NC_057802.1:65948576-65974277 GCF_018294505.1 Triticum aestivum
CACCACTCGGTAGGATTTTTCAAACTTAGGCGAGTACTTGACTGCAGCTAAGACCCCGAGTGAGAGGCTTGCTCATCACTCGGTAGGATTTTTCAAACTTAGGCGAGTACTGGACTGCAGCTAAGCCCCCGAGTGAGAGGCTTGCTCACCACTCAGTAGGATTTTTTAAACTTAGGCGAGTACCGCACTGCAGCTAAGCCCCCGAATGTGAGGCTTGCTCATCACTCGGTAGGATTTTTCAAACTTAGGCGAGTACTGGACTGCAGCTAAGCGCCCGATTGAGAGGCTTGCTCACCACTCGGTAGGATTTGTCAAACTTAGGCGAAACGGATTCATGGGAAAGTCACCCACTGGGGGATTTCAGACGCAAACATAAGCAACAACAACCATTTAGGAAGACTGTAAAGCTCTTGTCTTTGATGAACAAACTACAAAGTTATTTCTGATTACATCCCATCCGAATGAGTACTTAAGTATAAAAGGGGCGGAGCAGCTCCGCATTCCAAGCCCGTGGTTCGTCTTTCTGATGCTCGACATTGTAAAGATGGTATGCTCCATTGTGGAGAACTCTGGTGACAATGAAGGGACCTTCCCAAGCAGGGGCGAGCTTGTGTGGTTTCTGCTGATCCACTCGAAGAGCCAAGTCTCCCTCTTGAAAAGCTCGGCCCCTCATGTTTCTGGCGTGGAATCAACGCAAGTCTTGCTGATAAATGGTCGACCGGATTAATGCCATCTCTCTTTCCTCCTCTAGGAGATCGACAGCGTCCTGCCGGGCCTGTTCTGCTTCGTCTTCAGAGAAGAGCTCGACTCGGGGTGCATTGTGAAGCAAGTCACTCGGTAGAACAGCTTCAGCTCCATAAACCAAGAAGAATGGAGTTCGGCCAGTCGACCGATTGGGAGTTGTCCTCAATCCCCAAAGAACTGATGGAAGTTCATGCATCAGTCGGGGTTTCAGTCCTTTGAGAATCAAGCCATTTGCTCTTTCTGCTTGTCCATTCGACTGGGGATGGGCGACTGAAGCATAGTCGACTCGTGTGCCTTGGGAAGCACAGAAGGCTCTGAACTCATCAGAATTGAAGTTCGACCCGTTGTCAGTGATGATGCTGTGCGGAACTCCATATCTGAATGTCAATTCTCTGATGAAGCTGACGGCAGTACTGGCTTCAAGGTTCTTGATAGGCTTGGCTTCAATCCATTTGGTAAACTTGTCGACTGCTACAAGCACATGAGTGAAGCCGCTCCTACCAGTCTTCAGGGGTCCAACCATATCCAATCCCCAAACAGCAAAGGGCCAGACGAGTGGAATAGACTTCAGGGCCGACGCAGGCTTGTGGGACATATTGGAGTAAAACTGGCAGCCTTCACATTTGTCGACTATATCTTTCGGCATTTCATTTGCTCGTGGCCAGTAAAATCCGGCTCGGTATGCTTTGGCCAGAATGGTCCAAGAGGACGCATGGTGACCACAGGTCCCCGAGTGGATGTCGTTGAGGATCACTCGACCTTCTTCTGGTGTTATGCATTTCTGGCTGACTCCATTTACGCTTTCCCTGAACAGTTGTCCTCTGATCACAGTAAAGGCTTTGGATCAACGGACGATCTGTCGAGCCTCTTCTTCATCCTCTGGGAGTTCCTTCCTAAGGATATACGCAATGTATGGCACTGTCCAGTCGGGAGTGATGACCAAACCCTCCATGATCAGGTCGACCACGACTGGGACTTCGACTTCAGTCGGATCTGTGGCACTCTTAGGCTGCGGGGGCTCTTCAGTGAAAGGATCTTCTTGAACTGAATGTGTTCCAAAAACACGTTGCTGGGAATGGCTTCCCTCTTGGAACCTATCTTTGCCAAATCATCGGCTGCTTGATTTTTCACTCGGGGTATATGATGGAGCTCTAACCCCTCAAACTTCTTTTCCAACTTCCTCACCGCATTGCAGTAACCAGTCATAGCTGGGCTTCTGACGTCCCACTCCTTCCTCACTTGATTGACTACCAAATCTGAGTCGCCGTAGACCATGAGGCGACGGACGCCGAGT
This sequence comes from Triticum aestivum, assembly GCF_018294505.1. Taxonomy (NCBI): domain Eukaryota; kingdom Viridiplantae; phylum Streptophyta; class Magnoliopsida; order Poales; family Poaceae; genus Triticum; species Triticum aestivum. The sequence continues at coordinate 65,950,615 of NC_057802.1, forward strand.
GAGATGGCCATACGTAACCCATATAAGAGTGCTTCATATTCTGCTTCATTATTGGAGGAATCAAAGTGAATCTGGAGAACATATCTGAGCTTGTCTCCTCGGGGGGATATCAGTACCACCCCAGCACCGGAACCATTCAGCGTCTTGGAACCATCAAAGAACATGGTCCAGTGCTCCGAGTGGACTTGAGTCGGCAGTTGCTGTTCGATCCACTCGGCGAGGAAATCTGCTATTGCTTGGGACTTGATAGCTTTCTTTGACTCAAACTTAATATCCAAGGGAAGGAGTTCAATCGCCCACTTTGCCACTCAACAAGTTGCATCTCTGTTGTTCAGAATCTCTGATAATGGAGCGTCGCTGACGACTGTAATGGAGTGGTCAGAGAAATAATGTGCAACCTTCTTCATGGTCATATAAATCCCATAAACAAGCTTCTGATAATGTGGATATCTTTGCTTTGATGGAGTCAAAACTTCAGAAACATAATATACTGGGCGCTTAACTTTATAGGCTTTTCCTTCTTCCCGCTCGACCGTAAGTACTGTACTGACGACTTGTCCAGTGGCTGCAATGTAAAGCAGTAAAGGCTCTTTCCTAATTGGGGCAGCGAGCACCGGCTGGGTGGAAAGCAGGGCTTTGAGCTCTGCAAATGCTGCATCAGCTTCAGGAGTCCACTCGAACTTATCAGACTTCTTCATCAGTCGGTAAAGAGGCAATGCCTTTTCACCGAGGCGAGAAATGAATCGACTCAAGGCGGCCAAACAACCTGTAAGCTTCTGGACATCGTGCACACGCACAGGGCGTTTCATTCGGAGAATGGCACCAACTTTCTCTGGGTTAGCGTCGATCCCCCGTTCGGAAACGAGGAAACCGAGTAATTTTCCGCCCGAAACTCCGAATGTGCACTTTGATGGATTAATCTTGATATCATACCTTCTGAGGTTGGCAAAAGTTTCAGCAAGGTCAACCAACAGGTCGGAACCTTTACGTGACTTGACCATAATGTCATCCATGTATGCTTCCACATTCCGACTGATTTGAGTGAGTAAACACTTCTGAATCATCCTCATGAATGTGGCTCCAGCATTCTTCAGGCCGAATGGCATGGTCACATAACAGAAGCACCCAAATGGAGTGATGAAAGTTGTTTTTATCTCATCGGGTCCATACAGTCGGATCTGATGATACCCGGAATAGGCGTCCAAAAAGGACAAGCGCTCACACCCTGCAGTCAAGTCGACTATTTGATCGATGCGGGGGAGAGGAAAGTGATCTTTCGGGCAGGCCCGGTTGATATGCTTGAAGTCAATGCACACGCAGAGTGAGTCGTCCTTCTTGGGGACCATGACAACGTTGGCTAGCCACCCGGAGTGGTAAATCTCTCAGATAAACTCAGCTGCTAGGAGCCGGGCCACTTCTTCACCGATTGCTTTTCTCTTATGTACGGCGGACCGTTGAAGATGTTCCTTAATTGGTTTCACATTTGGGTCGACTCGCAAACGTGCTCAGCCAGCCCCCTGGGAACACCCGGCATGTTAGAAGGTTTCCATGCAAAGATGTCCCAGTTCTCACGGAGGAACTGGATGAGCGCTTCTTCCTATTTGGAGTCGAGTGTTGTCGAAATGTGAGTCGGAGCAGCATTGGGATCGGTCGGGTGAATATGAATCGGCTTCGTTTCACCAGACGACTGAAATGCTGAATCCGTGGCAGGCTTCTTAGCTCGCAACAAATCACTCGGATCTGCATTTTTTTGATACTCCTGCAATTCCACTACTGCCATTTGCGCATCAGCGATCTTTGAGACCTTCTGGAAGCACTCTTCTACATTCTTCCGATTGCCAGTGATAGTGATTACTCCTTTAGGACCAGGCATCTTCAATTTGAGGTAAACGTAACATGGTTGAGCCATGAAACATGCATAAGCCGGCCTGCCCAGAATAGCATGATAAGCACTCTGGAAATCGACGACTTCAAACGTCAACTTTTCTTTGCGGTAATTCTTGGAATCACCGAAAACCACATCGAGGGCGATCTGGCCGAGTGACTCAGCCTTCTTGCCAGGAATAACCCCATGGAAACTCATATTGCTTTCACTGAGTCTAGACATCGGAATGCCCATTCCTTTCAAGGTCTCCGCATACAGTATATTTAGGCCACTGCCACCATCCATCAGAACCTTAGTCAACCGAGTGCCTTCGACAACTGGGTCGACCACCAAAGCTTGCCTCCCAGGGGTGGCTATGTGTGTCGGGTGATCAGACTGGTCGAATGTAATGGCAGTCTGGGACCACTTCAAATAATTGGGCGTCGCCGGAGCGACCATGTTCACTTCTTTGTTGATGACTTTCAGTCGACTCTTGCTTTCAACATCAGCAAAAATCATGAGAGTGGAATTGACGTGGGGGTAACCATCATCGTCCTCTTCCTTATCCTCAACTTTGTCCGATTCTTTCTCCTTTTCTTTGGGCTGTTTCTCTCGGAACTGCTGGATTAGGAGCCGACATTGTCGAGTGGTATGTTTTTGATAAATGAGATTACCCTCCTCATCCTTTTTGGTGTGAATGTGGCATGGTAAATCCAACACATCATTTCCATCTTGATCTTTTACTTTCTTGGGGTTCCATGGCCCTTTAGGCTTCCCCTTGAACTTTCCTTGAGCCATGGCTAAGGCTTCTCCGGGAGCAGCTGGCTCGGCTTTACGCTTCTGCTTTCGACTGGAGTTCCCTCCCCCGGTTTCGTGGGAGACTGTTTTGTGCTTGCCACTCCGGAGCCGATCCTCCTCTTCACCATTAGCATACTTGGTGGCAATTTCCATCATTCGACTCAGAGACATATCTCTGGTCCGACCGAACTTCAGATTCAATTCTCGATACTTGACGCCTTCCTTGAAGGCACAAACTGCTTGGTGATCAGACACATTCTCCACCGTGTGGTGCAACGTGATCTATCTCTGGATATAATATCTCAAAGTTTCATTCGAATTTTGCACACAAGACTGTAGCTCTGTTAGCCCTGCTGCCGTTTGCATGTACCTTCAAATCTTCTGACAAACACTCGGGCAAGCTCTTCCCAGGTATAAATACTGCCAGGTGCTAACTGATTCAACCACGCTCTGGCCGAGCCCTCTAACATCAGAGGAAGGTGCTTCATGGCCACTTCATCATTGCCACCACCAATCTGCACAGCCACTCGGTAGTCCTCAAGCCAAGTGTCAGGCTTGGACTCACCAGTGAACTTGCTGACTCTAGTCGCCAACCTGAAGTTGGGAGGAATCACTGCTGCTCTGATGGCTCTGCTGAAACACTCGGGACCTGAAACATGCACCAAGCTGCCGGTCGGGTAATCTCTATCGTGGCCATCTCTGTGTGCTCTGTTCCTATCAACCAGACCTTGAACGAGAATGGATCTCTCGTCAAAGCCCGGCTCCCGGGGGTCGACTGGAATCCTTCGCCCACCACTGTGTGGGCACCTATCATCGTGTTGCCAAGGCGCATATGACCCACTCCTTGGGGGAGGCGTGGGTACTCGACGACGATCATACTGCTCATGGTTTCTGTAGTGATCCTGTCGATCTCCACGTCCCTCACGCCTTGGAGGTGATCTTGGGCTGTGAGCCAACTGAACTGTGTCTGCCATTACGGATCTACTATGAATCCTATTCCAAGACTGTGACACTGATGTGTTCTGCTCCCCCGCCGCCCGGAGCAAAGCCCGGATCTGCATCAAACCCCTACCAGCCTCCGACTGGGAAGGCTGAATCGACTCTGCTATTCGGGCAGCAGCTGTGAGATTCTGGATCGGAGTTCGACATACCTGGGTTGGAGGCGGAAAAAGTTGTCGTCGACTGGATTCAGGAACTCGCTGCCGAGCACGCTCGTCGAGTGCGTGCTGGAGATTCTCCAGTCGAGTGCGCTCAGCCAAGTTGGCAAGGCGCACCTCCTCCAAGGTCCGGGCCTCGGGGGTTTCTCCAACGATAGGAGTGTGAAGTGCATCCATGTTACGGCAGCGAAACTCTTCCCTCTTCTGCGAAGAGAGGGGCTCGGGGCGGTACTCCTCGTGGACACGCGACGGATCGCCTCCGCCATCACCAGCGTCATCGCAGGGGAAGCCAGGAGGACTGCGCGGTCCGTTGACCATAAGGACTTCCGCCGCGGGGTCACTGCTGTCGCACTCCGATGCGGTCTCAACGAAGCCAGTCGACAGCTCGAACAGGCCGTAGAGAGTTTTGTCGGGCTCGATTGCCGCGACTTGGGGGCTGGCCGACTGGCGAGCCACCGCGTGCCTCACCCACCGCTGGAGCCTTGACCGACCGGAACGCTTGTGCCGGCAGGCAGCAGGGAGTGAAGGCAACACCGGAGCCGACCGATACTGGGTCGACGGCTGCCGCAGGAGGACGCCACGGACGCACGTGTGAAAGTGCGTTGCCCCACGGACGGGGAGTGCCTCGACGTCGAGTGGAGCTTCTGGGAGCCAAGCGGAGTCGACGGCGATGAACACGAGCGCGCCGAGACGGATCTCGTGGCCCTCCGCCAATCCTCCGCCTGAAACAATGCTGATGGGGATCGGAAAAATTGCAACTTCTCCAACAAGTCGCTAAGACACCGGCCCCATGGTGGGCGCCAACTGTCGTGGTTCTAAGTCTGACAGTAGAATGGGGGGTAGGGATGTAGAGGCAAGATCCTAGCTATGGAGAAGCTGTACGCACGAGTTTTACTAGTTCAGGCCCTTCTCGGAGGAAGTAATAGCCCTACGTCTCGGAGCCCGGAGGCGGTCAACTGGATTATATGCGTGTGTGCTACAGGGGGTGCGAAACCTTGTGCATGTGGAGGGGGTGGCTTATATAGAGTGCGCCAGCACCCCGGCCAGCCCACGTTACAAGGGATTTAAGGTACATCAAGAGGGGGCGTTACTGGTAATGTCCGTAATAAAGTCTTATAAATGGCTATTAAGTCTAGGTGTTAATGCTCGACCGTTGCTGTGTAGAGTGACTTTAGGTCTTCTGTCCGTCGAGTGTTTCTTGTTACGGTCGAGTGATCTTGACTCCTCCAAGTGGAAATGTTTCTGGTCGAGTGGGTGATGGTACCCCTCGAATGCTTCTGGCTTTAGAGTGATGTCCTCGGGGAAGGTATTTAGGTCAAGCCTGTGACCCTACCCTAGGTACATGTCCTCATCATTAGCGTCTTTCAAGTTCTTCATAGTGACCAACAGATATAAATCCCAAGTGACTCAAAAAATAGAGCTATGCTCCCCGGCAACGGCGCCAGAAAATAGTCTTGATAACGAGGGTAGAGTATTCAACCCAAATTTATTGATTCGACACAAGGGGAGCCAAAGAATATTCTCAAGTATTAGCAGTTGAGTTGTCAATTCAACCACACCTGGATAACTTAGTATCTGCAGCAAAGTATTTTGTAGCAAAGTAATATGATAGTAGTGGTAACGGTAACAAAAGTAACGGTAGCAAAAGTAATATTTTTGGTGTTTTGTAGTGATTGTAGCAGTAACAACGGAAAAGTAAATAAGCGAAGAACAATATGTGAAAAGCTCGTAGGCCTTGGATCGGTGATGGAAAAATTATGCCGGATGCGGTTCAACATGTAACAATCATAACATAGCGTGACACAGAACTAGCTCCAATTCATCAATGTAATGTAGGCATGCATTCCGAATATAGTCATATGTGCTTATGGAAAAGAACTTGCATGACATCTTTTGTCCTACCCTCCCGTGGCAGCGGGGTCCTAATGGAAACTAAGGGATATTAAGGCCTCCTTTTAATAGAGTACCGGAACAAAGCATTAGCACATAGTGAATACATGAACTCCTCAAACTATGGTCATCACCGGGAGTGGTCCCGATTATTGTCACTTCGGGGTTGCCGGATCATAACACATAGTAGGTGACTATAGACTTGCAAGATAGGATCAAGAACATACATATATTCATGAAAACATAATAGGTTCAGATCTGAAATCATGGCACTCGGGCCCTAGTGACAAGCATTAAGCATAGCAAAGTCATAGCAACATCAATCTCAGAACATAATGGATACTAGGGATCAAACCCTAACAAAACTAACTCGATTACATGATAGATCTCATCCAACCCATCACCGTCCAGCAAGCCTACGATGGAATTACTCATGCCCGGCGGTGAGCATCATGAAATTAGTGATGGAGGATGGTTGATGATGACGACGGCGACGAATCCCCCTCTCCGGAGCCCCGAACGGACTCCAGATCAGCCCTCCCGAGAGGTTTTAGGGCTTGGCGGCGGCTCCGTATCGTAAAACGCGATGAATCCTTCTCTCGGATTTTTTTCTCCCCGAAAGCAAATATATAGAGTTGGAGTTGAGGTCGGAGGAGCTCCAGGGGGCCCACGAGGTAGGGGGGCACGCCCTAGGGGGGCAGGCGCGCCCCCCACCGTCGTGGCTAGGGTGTGGGCCCCCTGGTCTTCATCTTTTGCAAGGATTTTTTATTATTTCCAAATAGACGTTCCGTGGGGTTTCAGGTCATTCCGAGAACTTTTGTTTCTGCACATAAATAACACCATGGAAAGTAGGCTGAAAACAGCGTCAGTCCGGGTTAGTTCCTTTCAAATCATGAAAGTTAGAGTCCAAAACAAGGGCAAAAGTGTTTGGAAAAGTAGATACGACGGAGACGTATCAGTAGTCCATAAGAGTTATACTAGAACACCACCCTCCGAATAAATTAAAGTTGAACCTTGTATCGCTACGGTTAAAGATCTCTTAGTCGATAATATTGATGGGCATGTTATTTACTTCCGTGATGAAGCTGCTAGAATCACTAAACCCGATGAAAAAGATAAACATATACCTATTGTTGGCATGCCGGTTGTCTCTGTTAAGATAGGAGATCATTTTTATCATGGCTTATGTGATTTGGGTGCTAGTGTGAGTGTAATTCCTTTTGCTTTATATCAAGAAATTGTGAATGATATTGCAGCTGCTGAAATAGAAAATATTGAAGTTACTATTAAGCTTGTTAATAGAGATACCATCTCACCAATTGGGATTGTTAGATATGTCACTGGTATGCGTCGGTGCTATACAAAAGGTTTTTAACCCCTTTCCGTGACGGCATTTGGAACCGTCGCCAAGTGAGTGTGGGCGATAGGGTAGTCCTTCCCACACGATCCAGAAACCGTCGGCGATAGGCCCTCCTGGCACATAGGCTGGGGGGAAATGAGCTCGTGTGCGATTGGGTGAGGTATCAAAACCCAATCGTTTCTGTTCATATGTACATCCCACACGGTGAATCCCACAAAAACATTTCCGTTCTTATATATATCACACACATTCAATCCAAGGGATACGTTTCCGTTCTTATGTACATCCCACACAGTCAATCCAGGGAAAACGTTTCTGTTCGTATGTATATCACACATAGTCAATCCAAGGAATACATTTCTGTTCTTATGTACATTCCACACAGTCAATCCAGGGAAAACATTTCCGTTCATATGTACATCGTCCCACACAGTTTTATGTATAGGCTCGTTTGTGAAAGGTGTAACTATCACACACGCTCTGCCTTGGTTAACCGTTTGCTTTTATCAACTACATCACACATGATTTGATGAAGAAAAATGTGTGGCATTGGGCTACCAATCACAAGCGCTTTTACTGCCAAAAGCGTTTGCAAAGTTCCATGACCGATTTAGCAGGTTTATTAGTTTACAATTAATAATTTCAGTATTACGCAAATTCACATTTCATATAGAATAACTGTTTGCCAATTTCATATCAGGCACATAAATATATTTTAACATCACAGTATGATAGCTACCTGAAAACAACACAGTACAACATATAGCTAGTTCAACTTCATTAGAACAATATATACATTTCCCTAATCGAGATCATCCGCGCACGTCTTATCCACCTCTGCTTTCAGTTCAGTAAGAACCTGTTTTGCACTGTCCAACTAGGAAAGTGCCTCCTCCTTCGCCAACACCATCTTAGCAAAGTCTGATTTAAAAAATCTGAGCTCATTCTCCACCTTCCTCTTTTTATCCCGCATCTTCAAATATTCTTCATCGTTGACAACACTTTCTCTAAGCCTACCTCTATTCTCTTCCTCATACATGCTCCAGAGCTTTGCTAGGCACATCTTCAAAGACCGTGGCCACTCTTGATCAACCCACTCCAAGTAAGAACACTTCTATTCATCCTATAATATTTAAAACTAGATGAGTAACAATTGTAGGGGAAATGAGTTTATAGCAACATAGAAAATCACCAATACTTATTTTGAAAAACTGAAGAAACAGGTTAATTATGACATATCTTCTCAAAAAGATCAATGTGCAAATGAATTGATTGCTACTGAGACAACAACCAAATTCTGAAACATCAGAAGCTATAATTAACTACAACAATGCTAAAAATTCTTACTCATGTACTATAAATAACAAATTGAAGATTTTATGAGGAAGGTAAATATAACTGCAACAGCATAGCGATAGTGTTTGGATGATAGCAAATTGATACTAACAGGTGTGTACATGCACGAAGTTAGTAACAGAGAACTAATAGCACTAAGGCCGTCCACTATGTATGCCAAAACCGGTGTAAAGACATCTGTTGCTACATCTCGCACCGGTGCCCTGCACTGGCGAGCCGATGCAGCGGAAAAAAATCAGGGACCTGGACTCCGAAGTACCTAGTTCCGTTGCCCAGTTCCTTCATGCCATAAAGATTTACTATTTTACTGCTTGGCCGCTCGGATGTGTGGACCAAAGTTGGCTGCACAAACTGCTGAAGCGATGCCAAATAATTTTCTAATGGCACCGCTGATGAGATGGCAACATTTTTAGATACTAGGTACAAACTGTGACACTGTGTTAGGATGCGTTTGGTTGAAGGTGTGGTATGAATAGTTTGGGACCGTGACAGTGTGTGAATCACATCTAACAAATGATTTGTAACAACAAAAGAGGGTCTCACCTTCTCTGCACATGCCAGAAACTTCCTCCCACTATCCACAGATTCAAACGCAACTAGCTTCACGCATGGAGATTGATGGTGACAACGAGCAGACAGATCTTCAGCCACCCCGCTCCATTTGTTGCAACTGATGGTCCTAGGGAGCTACAAGAGGAAGAAATGACTCAAATCGACCACCGGGTTAAAATCCTTCATTCCAAGAGATAGCCCAAGAGAGAGAAGAGAGGCATACCCAGGTGGTGAAGGAGTCTTTGTCGAAGGATGAACCCCTGGAGAGGTCATTGAAGAAGACCACGGCAGTAGGATGTGAGACGGCGAGAGTGAGGAAGCAAACAAGGAAGCGGGTATAGCTTAGGAAGGAAGGAAGGAGGAAACTGGGGAAATGTGACTTGTGGTCAGGGAGAAAAGGGGTGGGGAAGCGGGGAGGGGGCGGGGGTAGATATTTTGGCGGTAGGCCAAAATTTTGGAAATGTGGAGGGAAACTTTGCGCGCGGTGCCACCAGACACCATTCACTTTGAACGATTTTGTGCATCGCAAACGATTCTTCTGCTTTACGCACATGGGACGAGTTTGATAATTAAAATTTTGGTGGAAATTTACCCGGGTACGTCATTACATAATTTAACATCGCTTGCTAATTTGGGCACACAAAAGATCGTACAGCACACAGACCAAACTTACTGAATCGAGCAATTTTAGTAATTAAACAGAGCGAGTTTACCTAAAGATTGCTCTAACAAAAGACCAACATTAAAAACAAACCCTAAGTACGCATAATTTTAGCAAATCCGCCGCCGCGCCGGGCTATGCATCGCCGGTATGAGATGAGAGGTCGATGACTTGTCCTGGTGAAATGCCATTGTTGGTGGACTCCGCGTCCCCCCTGATGAAGTCGACTGAATCCTCATCCTCGTCCTCAGCGTCGTCCTCAAGGTTGTATTACTCGTAGTAGTGGCTACGCCAGAGCTCGCGTTGGTACTCCAACGCCGATTCCTCAACGGACAGACTCTTCTCTACCTCGACCTTGGCCACGCACAACTCCTCCTCCCGGCGCTCCTCGATCTCCGCCGCCTCCTGCATCTCCAGCTCCCGCTCGGTGATCTCATGAGGAAGCAGGTGCTCCATGGCCGCCACCGCCTTTTCATATGTGGGTTGCTTGCTGGATTCTGAGGTGGCCTGGAATATCTTGGCATGTGCGTCCTCGATCTTGGCGTGGATAGCCTCGACCCGGGCTAGGGCGACATCGGCGGCACAGACGGAAACTCGAGCGCTCTCGGTGTTTGTAGCCGCCGTCGCAGCTGCAGCTGCAGCTGTCTCGGCTGCTGCTGCCACCCTGTCGATTGCCGCAGACGCCCTCTTGGCGGATGCGGCCACACTCAATGCTGTTAGGGAAAATATATAGGGGCAGGCATTTTCCCCAGACTCGTGCACGGACAAGCCTAGCTCAAGTCAGGGATTGAAGAACCAAGAGATTTAAAGACCCAACATGCAGCTCAGAAGGGCCAAGATCAAACCAGGAGAGCAAGATATCAGCAAGAGAAGGGCCACTCTTGCTAGGCAGGCGAGCCCGGCAAGGGGTGAGGCCACCACCAGAAGCAAGCAACCAAGACTCCCCTGCAGAGCCTGCCGGGGATCGCGGGCACTGAACCACCCCGCCAACCACTCAAGAACGACCCACGTTGTCAATCAGTGCGGTGTCAAGACGTAAGATGATTAAGTGGCAGCCATTCGCCACATGGCAGCCATTTCCTACAGAAGAAACCAACAGGTGACACCCATCCGGCAACGTGTCAAGGGAACAGGCGGGCAAAAGAGCCCGGCAGGCCTTGACGAGCAACCAGTGATGTGACACTAAGCGATGCATTTAATGCACCCTGTCAGCCTGCAAAGTTATGTATGATAGTACTGTTTGCTATCATATTAGTGGATAATGACCACTTTGCCACTGTGGTGACCCCTTAAATCTATAAAAGGAGGCCCATGGCACGCGTAGAGGGGGGGCAGAGGGTTGGAAAGTTGAGAAACCCAAGCCACCATACACGCGTAGTCACTGCGGCCCCGAGGCGAACCTTGCCGGGCAAGTGTACTACGCACCACCACACTCATTCGACCATCAATCCACCAAAGCAGGAGTAGGGTCTTATGCCTCGCGGTGGCCCAAACCTGGGTAAATTAATTGTGTGCTCTCTGTCATGCTGCCTTGCGCTGGTCTGCTCTTTGTGCAACGCGACATCCCCCCGCCGAACCAGCAAGGGGCCACCCGGGCCCATAGGTGGCCACAGTTATCCCGCGACATCTTTGGCGCGCCAGGTACGGGGCTCGCTTGCGTGCACCTGAAAGCGTGTGCAGCGCGTCATCTTCATCGCCATCCTCATCTTCGACGGAGCCATCGACCACGGCGTCCGCGGAGGCGTGAAAGCGGAGCGGGGGAGGACCCCCTCCCGCACCGTGTTGTCGCTCTCCAAGATTCACCGTAGCAACGGTCACGACCAAGACCATGGTTGACGACGTTGGATTACCCCGGCGGTTCGTGTGGCGTCATCGCCATCCGAACGCTGCCCGAACGAAGGGGCGCGAGGCATGCGAATGTGAGATCCCTCCTTCCTGACCATCCACCTCGTCAGCAGTCGAGTTGCTCTAGCCTCGGCATCATTGATGTCGACGATTACCATGCGATGCTTGGTCCAGCATTTTCCCCGCCGTGGGTAATCCTGAGCAGAATGCTGGTATGAGTTGATACGTCTCCAACGTATCTATAATTTTTGATTGTTCCATGCTATTATATTATATGTTTTGGATGTTTAATGGGCTTTATTATGCACTTTTATATTATTTTTAGGACTAACCTATTAACCGAAGGCCCAGTGCAAATTGTTGTGTTTTTGCCTATTTCAGTGTTTCACAGAAAAGGAATATCAAACGGAATCCAAACGGAATGAAACCTTCGCGAGAATCGTTTTTGGAACAAACGCAATCCAGGAGACTTGGAGTGGACGTCAAGGAAGCAACAAGGCGGCCACGAGGTAGGAGGGCGCACCTAGGGCGGTAGGCACGCCCCCACCCTTGTGGGCCCCTCGTGGCTCAACCGACCTACTTTTTTCGCCTATATATACTCATATACCCTAAAAACATCCAGGAGCACCATGAAACCATATTTCCACCGCCGCAACCTTCTGTACCCAGGAGATCCCATCTTGGGGCCTTTTCCGGTGCTCCGCCGGATGGGGAATCGGTCATGGAGGGCTTCTACATCAACAACATAGCCTCTCCGATGATGTGTGAGTAGTTTACCACAGACCTTCGGGTCCATGCTAGATGGCTTCTTCTCTCTCTTTGGATCTCAATACAAAGTTCTCCTCGATCTTCTTGGAGATCTATTTGATGTAATTCTTTTTGCGGTGTGTTTGTCGAGATTCAATGAATTGTGGGTTTATGATCAAGATTATCTATGAACAATATTTGATTCTTCTCTGAATTCTTATATGCATGATTTAATATCTTTGCAAGTCTCTTTGAATTATTAGTTTGGTTTGGCCTACTAGATTGATCTTTCTTGCAATGGGAGAAGTGCTTAGCTTTGGGTTCAATCTTGCGGTGTCCTTTCCCAGTGATAGCAGGGGCAGCAAGGCATGTATTGTATTGTTGCCACCGAGGATAAAAAGATGGGGTTTATATCATATTTCTTGAGTTTATCCCTCTACATCATGTCATCTTGCCTAATGCGTTACTCTGTTCTTATGAACATAATACTCTAGATGCATGTTGGATAGCGGTCGATGTGTGGAGTAATAGTAGTAGATGCAGAATCGTTTCGGTCTACTTGTCACAGACGTGATGCCTATGTTCATGATCATGCCTAGATATTCTCATAACTATGCGCTTTTCTATCAATTGCTCGACAGTAATTTGTTCACCCACCGTAATATATGCTATCTTGAGAGAAGCCACTAGTGAAACCTATGGCCCCCGGGTCTATTTTCCATCTTATTATTTTCCTATCAACTAGCTATTTCTATCATTGTTTATTTTGCATTCTTTACTTTCCAATCTATAAAACAAAAATACCAAAAATATTTATCTTATTATCTTCATCAGATCTCACTTTTGCAAGTGGCCGTGAAGGGATTGACAACCCCTTTATCGCGTTGGTTGCAAGGTTCTTGATTGTTTGTGCAGGTACTAGGGACTTGCGTGTAATCTCCTACTGGATTGATACCTTCGTTCTCAAAAACTGAGGGAAATACTTACGCTACTTTGCTGCATCACCCTTTCCTCTTCAAGGGAAAACGAACGCATGCTCAAGAGGTACTAGGAAGGATTTCTGGCGCCGTTGCCGGGGAGATCTATGCACAAGTCAAGACATACCAAGTACCCATCACACACTCTTATCCCTCACATGACATTATTTTCCATTTGCCTCTCGTTTTCCTCTCCCCCACTTCACCTTTGCCATTTTATTCGCCCTTTTTTCCGTTCGTCTCTTTTCGCTTGCTCCTTGTGTGTTTGTGTGTTGGATTGATTGTTTGTCATGATGGGTCAAGACAATACTAAATTGTGTGACTTTTCCAATACCAACAACAATGATTTTATTAGCACTCCGATTGCTCATATTACCGATGCTGAATTTTGAGAAATTAATGCTTCTTTGTTGAATCTTGTCATGAAAGATCAATTTTCTGGCCTTCCTAGTGAAGATGTCGCTACTCATCTAAACAACTTCGTTGATTTGTGTGATATGCAAAAGAAGAAATACGTGGATAATGATATTGTTAAATTGAAGCTATTTCCGTTTTTGCTTAGAGATCATGCTAAAACTTGGTTTTCTTCTTTGCCTAAAAATAGTATCGATTCATGGAATAAGTGCAAAGATGCTTTTATCTCTAAGTATTTTCCTTCCGCTAAGATCACCTCTCTTAGAAACGATATTATGAATTTTAAGCAACTTGATCATGAGCATGTTGCACAATCTTGGGAGAGGATGAAATTAATGATATGTAATTTCCCTACACATGGTTTGAATTTATGGATGATTATACAAAAAATTTATGCCGGATTGAATTTTTCTTCTAGAAATCTTTTACATTCGGCCGCGGGAGGCACTTTTAAGGAAATCACTTTAGGAGAAGCTACTAAACTCCTAGATAATATTATGGTTAATTATTCTCAATGGAACACCGAAAGATCTACTAGTAAAAAGGTACATGCAATAGAAGAGATTAATGTTTTAAGTGGAAAGATGGATGAACTTATGAAATTGTTTGCTAACAAGAGTGTTTCTTCTGATCCTAATGATATTTATTGAGAATAATAATGAATCTATGGATGTGAATTTTGTTGGTTGGAACAATTTTGGTGTGACACCCAAAATTTTATTTGGTTTTTCAAACTTTTATTTAAATTGAGGGAAGTTTTTTAAAATTTTCTTCTGAAGAACTCTCCCTCTCAAAATATTTTCTTTTATGGCAAGTGTTTTGTTTTGGATTCACCCAAGACTTGGTTCTTGGTCTTGGAGGTTTTTCCTTTTGGTTTGGACTCAAAACCAAATGCTTTTCACTTGGAAAAATTTCTTTTGAAAAATCTTTTAAATGGCCCTATGGTATTTGAGTGATCTTTTTCCCCTTTCAAAAATCCCTCTTGCCATGACCTAAGTGGAAATCCACTCCCATAAGCCTTTCCCCATCTTTGGATCATGATATACTTCAAATCCAGCAGTTTGAACCTCCCCATAATTTCTTTTCCATTTAATTCTCATCAAAAACAATTTATGCCTTCTATCTTGATCCTTGGAGATTTACAAAGGAGCTACCCTTTCTACTTTGAGTTTTGCCTCCAAACCAATTTCCCTAGCTAGTCCTTTGAGCCCTCAACCAAGATCCATGAAGATCCACTGGTCTCCAGTTCAAATATTTTAAACTATACTTGCTGCAAGTTTGGACCAGATTTGCCAAATTTGATGAAATTCATTTGAATTCTTCTCCTAAATATCTGAGAAAATCCAGGCAGCCTCTGGGTGCATTGAGAGGTCACCTCACCAAGTCCCAGCTCCAGAAATTTTTTTCTTCATGCCAAATCATTTCATCGAACACCTGCTGGACACTGTTGCTATCCTGTTCAGTAAATTCAGTTAACAGTTTCAGAGAGCGCTGTCGTTTTCTTCAGAACTCCTTGTCGATCTCGCCAGTACCGCGGTGGCGCCTTGCTCCCCGTCCCCTCCTTCTTGTCCCTGCGCCGCACGAACGCCTGGAAGGTTGCGGGCGTCAGCGACGAGCAGGAGGAGGTGCGCCACCCCGTGAGCGACGGCAGCGGCGGCTTTGCAGCCGCCAGAGAGGGGCGCAGCATAGACGGCGCCGTCCAGCGCCGCCCAAGCCACCGGAGGCCGCCGCATGGCCATCCACTCCCCCATACGCGCTGCCACCCTCGTCGTGAACTGCTAGGCGCGGAGCGCGCTCTCTGCCGCCGCCGTGCCCGTACGGCCGCCCCGTCGAGGACCGACGCTATTACGCCATGCCCGACCAAGGTTAGCAGCGGAACGGCACCAGTGAACCCCCCTGATGCTGCCTGGCCACCTAAACCCACTGCCCAACCACTGCCTCGCCGTAATCACTCGCCGGAGATTTCCCGTTCACGGCCACCCCCTCGGATCGCCTATAAATAGACGCCCCGAGCTCGAACTCGAACCCACACCACCTCTACACACCTCCAATACCACGCCAAGCCACTGGAAGAGCCCCGAGGGAGCCTTCTTCCCCAACTCCGGCCGCCTCGACCCGCCACGGGATCCAGCTCGATTCACTCCCGTGCATGCACCTCTACCTCTCAGCTCTTGCCAGTAGCTTCCTTATGCATCCACTCTCCTGACCCGCGCTTCAATTCGGAGTTTGCAGCACCCACCGGAGTTCTCCACCATCGCCCGAGCCGCCGTCCGCCGGAGATAGTGTCGCCGTCGACGTGGTGCTCTCCGTCGGCCAAGTCCACCACCCACCGATGCGGAAGGACGCACGGAACCTCTTGGTACACTCCGATCTCCCTGCCTCGCCGTGGTTCAACGCCGGCGACCACCGCAGCCTTCGGGCGCCGGCGAGGTTTTTAAACCTGACATGTGGGACCCCCCCCGTCAGCCTTTCTTCTTTTTCCCCTCGAACCGTTTTCTGTTGGCGCCTTCGGGCAAGTACGTTTTCTCTTTGGGCTGGCGCGTTTCTTTCCGAACCGTTTTCTGTTTTCTCAGTTAAGTCCCTGGATCTTTTCTGTTTCATCACAGATTAGTCCCTGGACTAAAACCCTTATAACTTTTTAATAAAAGATGATTTTTGAGTGATTCTTTTTCTGTCAGTCTTGTATTTCTGTCTAGTTTTTTATGGTATTTATTTGGAAAATTTTGGAACAATGTTTATGCACGCGTCGATGTTCACGGTAGTCTACGTTTTCGCTATACCGTAGGTTCCGGAAGAGGTGACGGAGCCGCGAACTTCGCCGAGCTAGTCTCCGACTTCTCCGAACCAGGCAAGCATGTTTGAACCTTTGATATGATAGGTGTTTTGCATGTTTGCTTGAATGGTTGTGCATGGCATATGAGCACCGGTGAGTATCTCGTTGCATGTAAGGCAACTATCCGTGTGTTCCGAAGTTACTGTGATCTCTGATGAGAGATGGCCTAGTCATGTGGTGACATGAAAGGCAGTAAGGTGGTATTGTTGTAGCATGCCAGCCTTACGACATCCGATAAACTCCAACGTTAACGTGGACTGAGTCACGTTATCGTTCTTCCCCTTCCATGCCGCCACATGTTTTCTGCCAAGAATACGGTTTAGTAAGTTGTTAACCTCTTTCCGTGTACACACCAAATAGAGGGGCCGGGATGAGGGTTCCATGGCCCTGGATTAAAGCCAGTCATCCGGTCAGGGGGCATGGGTGTTTCCGGTTGGGACCGAGAGGGGGGCACCCCTTAGAGCGCGCGTATATAAATTTGATCCCATGCTACGCGAGGTTGTAGCCTCCCCGTCTCAAGGTTTTTCTTGAACGTTGCCGAGGGTGATTCCTGGCTTCGGAATGTTGAATGGGTGTGTACTGGTTAGATGTGTTTCTCCTAAAAACACCGTAAATGGAACTAGTCCCCGTGACTACTGAAATCCGTTGGCTGTGGTTAAAGTACAAACTCTGCAGAGTCAAATCCTTCCGAGTCATCGTATCCATGGTCAAGGACCGTGACCAGTGTATCCATATCTATGTCACATCCTCGTGGTAAATCCCGGCGAACAAGCTTGAGTAGTAAACTTGGTTGAACGTTATTCCTGTGGATGGACTAACCCTGTTGTTTTTTTTCATATCTGAATATTCCCTTGTTGTGATATTAAATTCATGAGCTACTAAATTTTAAGTTGTGAATATAAGCCCTTTAGTCACGTCGCTGCTGCTATTTTTTAAATTGTCCACACGATTCGCCCATTTAGCAGGAGCGCGTGATAGGAAAGCGCGCTGCTGCTAAATTTACATCAGTAGCGCGCTTTTGCTCCCGCGCTACTGCTAAGACGCAGCCCCCACCACATTTTTCCACGTCCCCCTCCCCATCTCATCTCCTCCCTTTCCCATACCTCCCACATCCTCCCTCTCTCACTCTTCTTATTCCTCAATACTTCTCCCCCCATTACTCTCCCTCTTCTACCTACCTTTCTCTCTCTTCATTACTCCTAGCTAACTACACCACCTCCATTAATGCATCTCCTTTCTTTTTTCCTTCCCCCTCCACTAGTTGAAGTTGTCTCCTCCCAAATTAGCTAGCTAGGTAGATGTAGCATTTAGTTAAGTGACCTATTTGCCCCCTAACTAGATCTTTCTTTGTCAAGAAGAGCTTTGTGCACTTTTGATCTCCCTACATCATCATCCCACACCTTGTGCTCGATCTCGAGATAGAGGTGATTAAAATTTCATACTTTTGCAAAATGGAAATATGTGTATGTGTGTGTGTGATATGATAATTGGGAAATATGACGAAAATTATGTGTGTGGCATGAGTTGACGCCAAATTGTGCTTTTGAGTTGCCTATGTTTTGCAGAAATGTCGATTTATTTCCGTTTCGGCGAATTCCGGGCAAACTCTAGATCTATATATGTCCTATTTTTAGGGAAGGTCATGCCGAATTTTTGTATGACTTTGATGCATGCACACATTTTTATAATCAATTTGTTTATTACTACCGTGCAGGTGTTCATGATGGTCAGTAGAACGATGGTGGACAGGTGGTTGTGGTCGGCTGTGCAGTACATGAAAGAAAATAACCTGACAGAGGTTTTATATCCGTGTCGAAGATGCAAAGGAATAGTTTGGCTCGACCCCTATGACGAAGGTCGTGTCGAAGCGCACCTGCTCATGACTGGTTTCATGGATGGCTATACTCGGTGGATAATTGAAGATGAGGATGATGATGTTGAGGACGCCGACGGGGCAGCCAATGACGACACTGGGCAAGACGAAGAGATGATCGATAATGGCGGCGGGGAAGAAGCCGGACATGGCGGCAGAGAAGGGGCCGTACATGGCAGAGGAGAAGGGGCTGGACATGTCGGCGGAGAGAACGTGGACTCCATGCAACAGAGTTCGTCGGTACTAAGTTCAATCGTGTGGGACCCTCATGTTCAAGCACTGCTTCGCAAGGAGACGAGTACTGAGAGAGCTGCTTCTAGAGAGGAGGCTAAGCTGGAGCAACTGGTGGTAGACTCGAACACTCCATTGTATGATGGTTGCAATCCTGAGTTGACCCATTTGAGTTTCACTCTCCAACTCCTGAAGACGAAGGCTAAAAACAAATGGACCGACACTAGCCTCGATGAGTATCTCAAGTACCTAAAGGATGTTCTTCCCGTGGGGAATCTATGTCCTACTAGTGTTGATGACGCCAAGAAGATCGTGTGCCCTCTTGATCTGCCACATGTTAGATACCATGCATGCATCAACGATTGCATAATTTATCGAAAGGAGCACGCGGAAAAAACAAGCTGTCCGGTGTGGAATGCTTCTCGATACAAGAAGGTCGGGAAGAAATGTCCCCAGAAAGTTGTATGGTACTTACCGATCACTCCCCGTCTCCAGCGGTATTTCGTAGATCCCAAGGAAGCAAAGCTAATGCGCTGGCACACGGAGAGGAAGAAGCCCGATGATGGAGATGATCCGAAGCTGAGACATGTCAAGGATGGAAGCCAGTGGAGAGCGTTGAACAGCTTCTATCGGTATTTCGAATGTGATGCAAGGAGCATCGTGCTCGGCGCGGGTACTGATGGCATGAATCCGTTTGGCAACCAGAACACCAACCATAGCACATGGCCCGTGTTTGTATGGATGTACAACCTCCCCCCTAGTTGTGCATGAAGTCGAAGTACATTCACATGAGCATGCTTATTCAAGGGCCGAAACAACCAGGAAATAATATTAATTTGTATCTGGGGCTACTTCAAGAGGAGTTAGACACTTTATGGAAAACACCGGCCAGCAAAGGCGAGTATTTCTACATGAGAGTCGTGCTGATCACGACGGTGCACGACTATCTCGGTTACGGATATGTCGCAGGCCAGGTGTGCCATGGATATTGCGGATGCACGCGGTGCATGGATGATACGACGTTTCAGCAGCTAACGTCAAGGAAAGATGGCGGGTCTGGGAAAATCGTGTACATGGGGCATCGAAGATGGCTCAAATCGGACGACCCGTGGAGAAACCGTGGAGATCTATTCAATGGTCAAGCTGAGCATCGAGGACCTCCACGTAAGCGGAGCAGTGCCGAAATCGATGAGTTGTTGAAAAACTGGAAGGAGTGCCCCGCGCCAGGAAAGACGATGAAAAAGGCGCCGGAGCCGCTACTGAAGGTATGGAGGACGAGGTCTATGTTCTGGAACTTGGAGAACTGGCACAAACTCGATACACCTCATTGCCTTGATCAAATGCACATCTGTAAGAATGTCCTCGAGAGCTTGCTCGCGACACTGATGAACATGCCGGATAAGACCGAGGATGGGCCGAAGGCAAGAAAAGACTTGCAAGATTTGAAAATCAGGGAAGATCTGCACATGCCGCCCCGTAAACAGTCAGACGAGACGGAGACGAAGATAGAGGCGCGGGAGAAGGAGGGAAAGAAAATAAAGAAAGACGATTATTGCCCCCCCCTTCTTGCTTCACCTTACGTCAGGCTGAGATCGATCAATTCTTTAAGTGCCTTACCGGAGTCAAAGTTAGTTCCGGTTACTGTGCTAAGATAAGCAGATATCTAGACACGGACAAGAAAAGGTTCAGCGGGATGAAGTCCCATGACTGTCATGTGATGATGACGCAGATACTACCTGTTGCCCTTAGAGGGATAATGGACAAGCACGTCCGTGATACGCTTATTGGTCTCTGCAACTTTTTCGACGTCATCTCTCGAAAGCCGATCAATCTGAAGTAGCTCCGAAGGCTACAGGAAGATATCAATGTGATATTGAATGAGCTTGAGATGTACTTCCCACCCGCATTCTTTGACGTGATGGTGCATCTGTGTGTCCATATTGTGGACGACATAATAGAGTTGAGGCCGTCATTTCTGCACAACATGATGTCGTTTGAGAGGATGAATGGGATCATCAAAGGATTCGTTCGTAACATGTCCCGTCCAGATGGAAGCATCGTCCAGGGCTATCTGACACAAGAGTGCATCTCTTTCTGCGAGAATTTTCTATATGGCGCAGACCAGCCGCCTGATGTTAGTGTTGGTTTGCCCGTTAACAAGCACGATGGGAGGCTCAGAGGAGACGGTCACTCCAACGGTCGCAAGGAACTGCACGTGGCATACTCAGATCGATGCAGCGACTTTGACATAGCAAACTTGGTAGTGCTACAACACATAGACGAGGTAGATCCTTTCGTGGCACTGCACAAAGAAATTATCACAAAGAAGTATCGTGACCGGGGGGTATGCAGGACGGACGCCGAAATTACTAGAGAGCACAACTCCACTTTCCTGCATTGGTTCAAAGAGCATATTATTGTTAATCCCCTAGAGGAGGGCTCTAAGGACGGATTGCTCATATACGCCTTAGCACATGGCCCCTCGCCCAACCTCCTAACCTATCAGGCATACGATATCAACGGATACATGTTCTACACGGAGGCCAAAGATATGGACAGTGATGATCAGAACTCAGGGGTGACGATGGAATGCATGACCGGCAGCGACAATGGCGCAATTGAAAGATTTTACGGAAGGGTTGAGGAGATCTAGGAGCTTGAATACTCTAGGCTGCACAACACGACGATGTTCCGTGTTAGATGGGCTAAGAATGTCGAAAGAGAAAACCGGCATTTCACTACCATGACTATACCCGACGCCAAGAGCGCTACCATGAACGCTATCGCAAAAAATGAGCCATGGGTACACGCTAAGCACGTGACACAATGCTTCTTCATAATCGACCCGCGCAATCCCAGCCGTGTTGTCGTGAGGAGAGGCAAAAGGAACATCATTGGAATGGATGGAGTCGCCAACGAGGAAGACTACGATCAGTATGGCAACCCAATGAGGGAAGATGATGATGATGATGAAGTATACGTCAAAATAAGAATCAATACTACATTACCTAAGAAAAATCGCACTCCATGGAAAAGGCAAAGTCACAATGAGGTGCTCAATTATTCTTCAACGAACAAGAAGGGAAAGAAGCCGACTCAAAAACGAAAATGTCAACGCTGAGGAACCGTATGTTATCGGTCAAATGATGTAATATATATATATGTTCCTATTTTGCATACACACTTAGCCATTATTATGCATAGGTCCAATGATGTAATATATATGTTCCTATTTTGTATACATATTTAACCGTCAAATGAAGCAATATATACCGCCTTCCCTTCGTTCACTGCTCTCAGAAAAAAGAAAAGAAAAGTGAGAGAAAATAAAGGAAAAGAAAAAGGAAAACTATTGGTTATAGCAGTAGCGCTTTACTGAAAAAGAGCTACAGCTAGTCAAGTTAGTAGTAGCGCTTTTTCTCTAAATGCGCTACTGCTACGCCCACTTAACCCAAAATCCTCACTCTCTCTTCTTCATCCCGCCTCTTTTCCCCCCAAATCCCCCAGGGCCCTGCCCTCGCCGCGCCCCTGCGCTCGCCCCCGCCCTCGCCGCGCCCATGCGCTCGCCCCGCCATCGCCGCGCCCATGCTCTCGCCCCCGACCCCGACCCCGGCCTTGGCTCCGACCCCGGCGCTCGCCCCCGACCCCGACACGCCACGCCTCCCTCCTCTACTTCCTCCCCTCCCAACCTCGGCTATCATCGGACCTGCCTCCTCGCCCCTGCACCCTCTGAAAACCACCCCCCAAGCGCTCCTCCTCTCTCTGCTAACTAGGGTTCTTTGGTTAATTTACTTAGGTTTTAGTTAGGGCAGTAGGTTAATTAGGTTATCTATTTAGTTATGAATTTAGCTAGTTTTTTATGAACCGTTCGTTTTAAAATAGGACAGAAATTTGGGGTTAATCAATTGTAGTTAAAAGAAAAGGCAGCATTTAAGCAATTGTCCATATCAGCATCCCTTGTTAAAGCAAATTTAGGTAGGCTGAATTTATATGCAAATTTGAACTAGACATGTGATGTTTTGGACATGTCATGTTTGGAATTTGGACATGTCATTTGGACATGTGATGTTTTGGACATGTCATATTTGGAAAATGATGATTATGTGCAGGGTAAATGATCCGAGTGGCCTATGTTACGCCGGAAAGTTGATTCATTTCCGTTCCGGTGAATTTCAGGCACTCGATATGTCCATTTTTTAGCAAAGGTCATGCCGAAATTTTCCATGAATTTTGGCATGATTTGTGCTAGATAGTAGGCATATCGAGTGCTAGGAGTTGCTGGGCCCTTCACGAAGTTCACCAACCCCTTGGAGCGTGACTTCATCAGGGCCCACTACAAGTGGGACAAGGAAAAGAAGGTTTTTTACACGGACAAGATCACGAGGAAATTGATTAGACTACTGGTAATTTACCACCTTACATTTAGCTCCATATCTAGTCGACTACACATTCCTAAATGGTTCACGCTCCTTCTGCAGGAGAAGCAACACCAGCTTGCAGCCGAAAGCCCTACTTCTCCGATGAGGCCCAAGTGGGACACCCCTCTCAACCGGGCCTTGAACGAACTTAAGGGACTCCCTGGGCCAGCGGCCGCAATATGGTCGTGTGCACGGCGCTGGAGACGGCGCCACGTGGAAGGTGTTTTACAACGAGGGCCCGAAGGCCAAGAAGCAGAAAAAGAAGTTTAGTCAGGTGGACATCGACACGAAGGTGAAGCTTGCGGTCAAGAAAAAAGCAGCTGAGGACACGAAAAAAGCAGCCGAGGAGAAAAATGAGTTGCTACTGCAAGCAGTCAATGCAGCTGTAACTGCCTGCAGAAATGATTTTGCTACTAACTTGCTTCCAGCTATCATCAACTGGACGAAGGAAAATCCAGACAAGACGGTACATGATTCCCCGTTGCCCAGTTTCATCGGGAGAAACTCCATGAACAACAACACCACCGCACCATCACTTGCTTACGCAACTGGGCCTCCTCTCGCAGCCGCTCCCGCTCATAGCAGCCCGTCCTCAGTCTCTGGCGTGCTAGGTGGGCCTTCGTCTTTGGCTGAGCTCGACGCCGTCACGGTAATTACATGTTGCACTAACACACACACACATATATA
>NC_057802.1:65974507-65987517 GCF_018294505.1 Triticum aestivum
TTTCGGATGTTTTACGCCACAGACATATGTGTTTGCAGGCCAAAGAAACCCCGCGCACCATACTCTACTTGATCAAAGGCCAGAAGGTGGACGTGGGAAAGGGGATGATAATAAACCCCTTGCAACCCACGTTCCATAACCAGCTGATCCCCGCTGGGCACTTTAGGGTTAGCTTGTCTAGTGTGAAATTGGGGCACGAGCTTTTGCTTCCTCCAGTACATCCTGTGGGAGAGGACGATGAGACCCCGCCGCAGATTGGAAACTGCAAGGGTTGGGCGCTGCTATGGCCGAAGAATCTTATTCGTCTAGAGCCGGCCAAGAGCACACCAATAACCACACATCAACAACCATGTGTGGAGAGCACCACCCCGCCTATGCAATTACCAGCTCATGTAGTGTCGGGTGAGAGCGGCGGATGACGTGATGAAGGGGGTGCAATAGTACTGGCTGATGTAATCGGTCCTGTAGAACATATAATGGATGATGAGACGAAGGTTGACCCAATGGGTTTCCTCAATACAAACGCGTATGACTGTGACATAGATATGATGAGTCAACCATATGACAAATCGGGCTATCAGCATGCTAATGAGGATATGGATGATCTGCCCGGGCAGGAAGGTCGTAGCAGGGATTGCAAAAAGTCTCTCTTCATGAAATCCTCACGGGACATGCCTGAAAATGCCGCCTCAACACAGGCTCAACTAGCAGAGGGTCGTACAGTGCTTAGCCCGGGAACACTGGGGCAGGGGTTAAGGAAGGGTCTGGAAGGTGTGCCCAAGAAAAAGGAGAGGAAGAGATCAGGGAAGATAGCTGCCTCCAAACAAGCCAGAGCACATAGCAGCCAAATGATGGATTCTGAAGGTGCGGCCATGTTCCATCTCACGGGCGAGCCGATGCTACCATCCAAACCACTGGAGGCACTATCAGGGGATCTCAGGAGACTGCATGACCATGTGCTATCGACTAAGAAAAGCCTACTAGCCTCGAAGGATCCTGGATATCCGGCGTATGCGGATCGTGTTCCTGAGGGGAAGTGCTACGTCGACACACGGCCCGCGGAGGTATTCTTCCTGTGGTTTGACCATATCTTTGAGATGTTTCTGACAAGGCGGCTCGATTTTACAGTCGTCCGCCTTTTTGCACTACATATGAGCTCCGTCATTAAGAGAGAAGAAGTTGCGCAAATCTGTGTGGCGGATCCGTACTACATGCACGAGCCTTTCTTGAGTCTCGGCGCCTTTGAGCGTGAAACTGCTAGGGACTACCTCCGAAACTTCATGGTACAGAATAAGGACCAGGAAATTGTCCTCCTGCCTTATCATCCAAAGTAAGTCAGTTCTGGACAACCCTTTCATACATTTCAATCATTCCTTCTCGCTCATATGAAGAATAATTTGAGGTATCTTTTCCCCGCAGCAACGGGCGCGCCGTCCTTATCGTTCTTTACCCACGAGTCTCCCACACCGTGTATTTCGACCCTTCCAGAGACTACGAGAAGAAGGACTACACCCACATAATGAATATTCTGGATGATGCTCTCCAAGGCTTCAGCATTAGATGTGGCCACGTGCAGATCAGGAAACAAAGGAACAAGAAGATGGGTTTCGCCCATAAAACTAACTTCTGTTGCATCCATGTCCCAAAACCAAGCAAGAAGGATGGATTCTACATCCTCCATATCATGATTGAGTTCAACACGGATCACCAAAAGCTTCGCATGACAAGCAGAAATGATGAACATATCCACAAGTGGCAAGACTCTCATGGAGAAGCAGATTATAAACTTAGAGATGACTCTTTCGCATCCAAAGGGACACTGCGACGATCATCATGAAAGAAGTCGTCGATGAGAAGGGGATGTTCCACCACGGCCCTATATCGCGAGCTGACGTCCGAACTCGCATAGGCATGCAACGTCAAGACCTCACGCTATTCAAGAATCTAGGGTCCATCCTCAATGATATGGAAGGATGGAACTTCTAGTGATTTACGATGCCGATGATGATGATATGTGTCGGTTTAACTTGTATACTTTCTGTAGCGATGAAACTTTGTGATGTCCACGGTCCCTGCCGAACTTGTGTAACGCTACTTTGTTTGTTTGGGTACGATGACCTGCGTACCTCTAGTTAATTAGTTTGCGTAGTGTATGTTGCATCTAGTTGCTAATTAACCCTTTCTTTTTCGTGTTGCTCTAATATTTTTTTTGCATATGATTGTACATCCTCTTGATGAACATGCATCTCTAACAGGTACCTAGTTTCTTGATGGCGAGATGGCGGTGCTATGTCGTGTACAAAGGGAAGGTTCCGGGGGTGTACAACGAGTGGCCTGAGTGTCAGGCGCAAGTGAATGGGGTCTCGGGCGCCAGCCATAAAGGCTTCAAAAGCAGACAAGAAGGAGAAGCTAGTTACTTGAGGTTCACGCTAGCGCGAGAGAGGACTCGTAACCGCCGCCTCATGTACTGCATAGTTCCGCTCTCACTCATAGTGATAGCTCTTCTCGCATATACCATTGTTTAGATGGATGACGTTGTAGTTGAAAGTATTCGAGACTTGCATGTATCGCTATTTTTGAGATGATGACGAGATACCACTTTGTATTGGATGATGATTATGATGAGACTATTTGTATGTATATGCTATGATTACATTTGTGGTCTCGCGGCCATTGGTATGTGTATCATGATGACATTTTTATCTGCTAAAGATTCTTGTGTAAAGCCTGTTCAAATGCAAAACAAATATGCAGAAGAAAAAAACAAAAACTACTAAAATTAGCAGTAGCGAGTGCAGAAAAGTTAGCAGCAGCGCCACGATAGCAGTAGCGCGTCCAGGCAACACGCGCTAGAGCTATTAGCAGTAGAGAGCTTCCACGAAGCGCGCTGCTTCTACACTTGTATAGCAGTTGGCCGATGAGCACGCGCTACTGCTACGTGTTAGCTGTAGCGCCGGTCCCCGCGCTACTGATACACCTAAAACCTGCGCTACTGCTAGCCTTTTCCCTAGTAGTGAGGGGTTGCCACAGTGGCACGCATGAGGTGGAAAGTATGTATAGTGTACAAGTTTATCTCCCGGGGTCATACGACAAACGCATTTAATGCGCCGCCTATGTGTCATGTTGCTTTATCGGGGACGGCAAAGAAGCTCGTCCCGTCCATCGCCGCCTTGCCTTGCTTCAACGCGTGTCCAAGCTGGCGAGGCATGCAGCGCCACGCTGGCTGGCTGGCTACTGAGCTGGTGCGGTGGCAGGGTCTTCACGAAGATCTGCATGCCACCACGCAGGTGCTTGGCTTGTTGGCCTTGAAGCTGCATGCTGCCACACAGGCACTCGCCTAGTTGGCGGGATGGCCGCCACGTCGGAACGGGTGCGGGGCAGTGAAACTCTGGCAAGTGTGGGCCTGGCCTCGGCCCCGCAGATGTCCCCGGCAAGGGTTTTGCCGGGGCCCCGGTAAGGGCCTTGCCGGGGTCTCATGGGCGTCCCCGGCAAGGGTCTTGCCGGGGTCTCATGGACGTCCCTGGCAAGGGTCTTGCCGGGGATCTTCGTCTTCTGGTTCTCATCTAGTTCTGCGGGCCTTTGGTCTTTACAAAGATCGGCATGCCACTACGCAAGGCACCCCTGAGTCTTGGCCTTGACGCTTTCGATGGTGCCAGAGCTCTCAGGTTCAAGGGCGGTGGCCTTGCTGGTGTTGGGCAAGTTGCCCCGGCAAGGCTCTTGCCGGGGGAAGCCCATCCTGTCCTTCCGCTCTTCATGCTTTTAGCTTGAGTGCTGCCTCGGCAGGCTTGTATCTTTGCTTCCTCCTACTTTGTCAAGCGTGGCCGCAGGTGCGGCTACGACTGCCCGTGCACAAGTAAAGGAGTATAGAAGGGCCCTACTTTTGTACACCGATAGGTTGTTTATCCCCTAACTCTAGTGAGTGTTCATATCGAGAAATCCCTCATGCAATGGAACCTCAACTAGTTTCTTTGATCGCACCATCGTCCTGTCCAGAGCCACGCTCGCAGGTCGAGAGGCTGCATCGAGAGCTACCTAGGAAAACCTGCCGAGACGCATCCACGCCAAGATGACTGTTAAGAGCCGGACCCTTGCGACAATCGCGGCAATATGATATCGGGAGGCATCCAGAGCATACATAGGAATTGATCATACGAACACAAACATACAGAGCTTAACGGGATAAACACGCATTTAAAGATTCAGCAAGGAATATTGACCTCGCACAAGCACTAGAGATAAAACGACTAAACACAAAGTATGCGTCATGTTTTCGTTACAGGACCAGAAGGAATGATTAAACGCGGAGGACCCTATTAGCGCGGGGAGCAGCCTTCTCCTCAGCGGCAACAACGCCAGCACCCACCGGCGGCTTCCTGAAGCCGTCGTCAAGATTAAGCTATGGGTGGCGACAGGCGATGTTTCTCAAGACCATGAAGAGAGTGTTGCGAGCGAGCCTCCGCGACTCGGTCGCAAAATGCTCGGCCCTCCCCTCTTCATGCACTTTCAGCTTGTCGGCCAACTCATCGAACAAGATCCCCAGCTTGACACTCGGGACCTCATACTCGCTCATGCCCATCGCCGAAGCTTGGGCTCCAAGGCGTTCTGCAAGATGAACAAGGCTCTTGATCCAGAGGTTGCTCATGTCGACCTGATTCTTTAACCTGTCCTCTGCATCTTGCCAGAGGCGCTTGGCATTTTCCAATTCCTTACACGGCAGCTGTTGCCGGGATTCTGTTGGGGAACGTAGCAATAATTCAAATATTTCTACGCATCACCAAGAACAATCTATGGAGTCTTCTAGCAACGAGAGGGAAAAGAGTGCATCTACATACCCTTGTAGATCGCGAGCGGAAGCATTCAAGTGAACGGGGTTGATGGAGTCGTAGTCGTCGTGATCCAAATCACCGATGACCGAGCGCCGAACGGACGGCACCTCCGCGTTCAACACACGTACAGTTGGGAAGACGTCTCCTCCTTCTTGATCCAGCAAGGGGAGGGAGAGGTTGATGGAGATCCAGCAGCACGACGGCGTGGTGGTGGAAGCAGCGGGGATCTCGGCAGGGCTTCGCCAAGCTCAGCGAGAGGGAGAGGTGTCACGGGAGGGAGAGGGAGGCGCCAGGGGCTTGGGGTGCTGCTCCCATGCGCCTCCCCACTATATATAGGGGTGGAGGGGGCTGGTTTCTTGCCCTCCAAGTCCATTGGGGCGTTGGCAAAGGTGGGGAAAAGAAATCCCATCATTTCCCTTCCCCACCGATTGTTATCCCCCTTTTTTAGGGATCTTGATCTTATCCCTTCGGGATATGATCTTATTCCTTCTAAGGTGGGATCTTGGTGCGCCTTGACCAGGGGTGTGGGTCCTTGCCCCCACTACCCACGTTCATGTGGGTCCCCCCATGCAGGTGGGCCCCACTTCAGAACCTTCTAGAACCTTCCCGGTACAATACCGAAAAATCCCGAATATTTTCCGGTCACCAAAATAGGATTTCCCACACTACAGGAATCAGCTATTTTGCCGTTTGCCACGGCGGACGGCAAAGGCATGAATGGCGGACGACAAAGACCTTTGCCGTCAGCCGCGGACGGCAAAAGGCTCCGGCAAAGTAGGCTACGGTAAACAGCTACTTTGCCGTCTGCTTCCTGGCGGCTGACGGCAAAGGCCCTTTGCCGTCTGCCGCGGACGGCAAAGAGAGCGGACGGCAATAATTGCGCTGTCAGTCCGTTAAGTGGCTAACGGCAGGCCTTTGTCGTCCGCCGCTGACGGCAAAGTTTCTAGTGCCTTTGCCGTCCGCCGCTGACGGCAAACTATCTAGTGTCTTTGCCGTCCGCCGTATGATGTCATCTACACGTCACTACATGGCAGGCCTTTACCGTCCGCCGCTGACGACAAAGAGCCTCAAGCCTTTGCCGTCTGCCACTGTTGGCAAACTGACCAAACGGGTCAGCTCCCAGGAAGCACAGCTGGATGCCACGTGCCTTCTTTGCCGTCCGCGGCAGACGGCAAAGAGCCCGTTGCCGTCGGTGGCAGACGGCAAAGAGCCTGCATATTGGCTCTTTTTCTGTTTTTTATTAAATCCAACAATTTTCACAGCAAATTTATATGACATGTATAGATATATTTCACAGGCATTCATATCACAAAATTCCATCCATAAACAAAGTTCCTTCATACATAAACAAAGTTCCATCCATAAACAAAGTTCCATTCATATCACAAAGAGCCTTCATACATAAACAAAGTTTCATCCATACATAAACAGGAAGACTAGAACAAGAAGAGTAGCTTCCATGAAGTGAATGAAATCTGCAAAATGGCAAAATAAGAAAGTTAGAAATAGGTGACTAGAACAAGAAGAGTAGAACAAGAAGAAGACTAGAACAAGAAGAGTAGAACAAGAAGAAGACTAGAACAAGAAGAGTATGTCATTTATGAGCTAACTTACGTGAAATGGATCATATATGAGCTAACTAAGTTGAAATGGGTCGTCTATGAGCTAGCTAAGGTGAAATGGATCATTTATGAGCTAACTTAGTTGAAATGGGTCGTTTATGAGCTAACTAAGGTCAAATGGATCGTTTTTGAGGTAACTAAGGTGAAATGGATCGTTTTTTAGCTAACTTAGGTGAAATGGATCATTTATGAGCTAACTTAGTTGAAATGGATCGTTTTTGAGCTAACTTAGGTGAAATGGATCATTTATGAGCTAATTTAGTTGAAATGGATCTTTTTGAGCTAACTTAGGTGAAATGGATCATTTATGAGCTAATTTAGGTGAAATGGATCGTTTTTTAGCTAACTTGGTGAAATGGATCGTTTATGAGCTAAATTAGTTGAAATGGATCGTTTATGAGATAACCTAGGTAAGATGGGTCATTTTGGAGTTAACCTAGGTGAAATGGGTCATTTTAAAGCTAACGTAGGTAAAATGGATCATTTAGGAGCTAATCTAGGTAAAATGGGTCATTTTTGAGCTAACTTGGATGAACTGGATCATTTATAAGCTAACCTTGGTAAAATGGGTCATTTTAGAGCTAACTTAGGTAAAATGGATCGTCTATGAGCTAACTAAGCTAATTATGCAATTTTTGACATAAGTAAGCTAAGTACAGATCGTTTTAGAGCTAACTTAGGTAAAATGGATGGTTTTGGAGGTCAGTAAGCTTATTAAGTCATTTTGGAGGAGAAGAAGCTAAGTCTAGGTCATTATGGTAAGCATTGGAGGAAATAAAGCTAAGTCTATGTCTTTATGCATGTGTTAAGCAAAACACTAGATAAACTTACCAAGATCCAGGAGGTGTAGGAGCGGGGTGGCTCGTGTCGGTAGCTGGAGAAGGATCGTGCGATGCTTGTCTGGAGTTACGCTGCACCAAAGATCATTTCCAATGTCTTGTTAGCATGATGACACTCAAATGTTAATACTAGCAAGTAATGTCCATTCAAATAAAACTCACCGTGGTCCCAGGAGCAATCACTGGCATCGGCGGAGCGGTCTGACCTGTCTTCTCGTACACAGACTGCACATTTGGTTTTGACGACTCAGTCATACTAGTTAGTAATGAGACAAACACTACATGAATGTTTTGGCTAATCTGCAGAAGAAACTTACCACAAGGAGCTCGTACATGGCCCTTGCCTGCATGTCATTCCGTGCCCTCTCCTCCTCCATCATCTTTGTCGTCCTCTCCTCCAACTCCCGCTGCCTCTCCGCCGCCTCCGCCAGAAGTTTCTCCGTTCTATCTCTCTCACTCTGTGTAGCAGCCTGCAACACCACTCACATGACCATTTGTAATCATTGATGGAAGCGCACACAATGTAATGGAGATAGATAACTGAGTACGTATCACTAACCTTGATGGCGAGTTGCACTGGCCGTTCACGAGGCCTTATCTCAGGAGCGGAGCTCGACTGGCGCGCCTTGATCTCCGGGAGAGTGCTAGGACAACGGATAAGTCCATCTCCAATGGCTATGGAGCCATGGGACCTCCCGCCACCAGATATCATCACCAGCTCTGGATCAATGGGACCCTGGCTCGGGTTAAAGTCCTCCCCTTTCCTCACCTTCCCCTCATCTCTATATCTCACGAGCTTGTTGTGGGAGGAGATGTTGGTGAAGTTGTTTGCATCATCGAGGTCAGACTGAGAGAAAGCCTTGACTTTCTTGAAAGAGGCAGTGTGGGCCATGGCATACAGGTCGTACACCTCTGGCACATTATCCGCCTTATTGTAGCGTGCCTGAAAGAGAGAAACAATGAAAATTAGTAATTAAAGGGCTCAAGCTAGCATGATGAATGAATTGCATGAATCATGAAGCAAACCACATACCCAGTTGCGCCCGAACTGATATAAGTTGGAGCTGCCTTGATGGTGTGGCACACCTTCCATTTGGGCACGTTTGTCCTTGGCCTCGTTGTGGAGGGCTAGCCATTCTTTTGAGCACCACTCATCGACCAACACCTCCCAACAATCCATCCGATCCGCACACCATCTCGGAGGCGCCTAAGTTAGCAAATAGAAACTTGAGCGCTACGGCTAAGAATTACTAATTGAAGGAACTTAAGTAGAGAAGGCCTTAAGAATTACCTTCATGTACTGCTCCTTACTCAGGAACTTATCGCGGCACGCTGGCTTGGTCTTCTTGATACCACGCAAGGCGTAGTAGTCTCGAACAGCCTGCACCCGAGCCTCGTGCCGTAAGTTCTGGAGTAGGCGCTTGCAGACATTCTCGATAACATGTGCCGCGTCCTCCTCGTATCCCTCCTCACACCTGTAGAATGTCTGCAATCAAATGAGACAATATTGATTAGTACAATTAATAACTAGCTAGTTGAAGATTTTTAAATGTGTAAAGGAGAAATTACCCAGAACTTTCTGATCACCATGTCTGCCCTTGTGTCGCACACGACACCGTCGATAATCTCATCTGGCGGGGCCGGGGCAGCCACGTAGTGCTCCCAGCTCAATCCAAGCTCTGGAAGCCGACCCTCACCAGGCAACGTGACAAACCCCGGGAAGTTTTGCCGGCAAAGAACTCCAAGGACGGAGTTGGGCCGGCGGACACTATGATGGTGGTCCCAACCCTGCAGCATGACAAGGCCAATGGATTAGTTATTTGAAGAAACGTGAATGCAGAAGGTAGAAAAATATTAAATGCACTTACGTACCTCTCCCCATCAGGGAAAATCAACCACCTCTGCTCGCGGGTCGCCGGCACGGACGGGAGCTGTGTAGCACCACGCTGGTAGACGGTGCCCCCCTCCTCCTCAAGATCAGTCGGCTCCCCGCCATCATCAGCATGGCCACTCGGCTCCTCGGGCTGATCCGGCCAGGTACCCCATCCGGACGTGTGCTCGTCCGGGGTCTCGTGGGCCGAAGGCCAGTCGACCCGAGGCTCGTGGGCCCAAGACCCGTGGACCGGAGGCTCGTGGACCGGAGTCCGTGTAGCCTCCTCCTCGGACGAGTCCACCCTAGCAGTCACGTGCTCGGGTGAAACAGCTGGGGGTGGCGGCGAGGAAGGCGCCGTAGCAGTCACCCTACCTCCTCTCCTGCGACCACGTGCCCCACCTCCTCTCTTCCTACCTCGTCCCCTGCTGGGCACCGCGGTCGATGAAGAAGGGCCCGGCGGTGTGGCCATACTGTCCAGCAACGCTCGGCGGAGAGATGCGTCTGGAATGGAAGACCTCAGACCACGCGCCGACGAAGAAGGGGCCTTGGCGCGCTCCCGACCAGCGCCCACCATCTTTCAACACCTGCCATGACAAACAGTAAACGAAATTAGTACAACATAAAAAAAAGACCGACATGAATAATAATATGTGTATCACTTAAGTGTATCATCATCAAGTACAACATAAAAAAATTTAATACCTGACACTACTAATAATCTCGATCAGTATCATCAATAAATGCATAATCATCATCATCACTATAATCAATGATGGGCTCATAGGGTTCAGTGGCATCAACATGTGGAAGGCCACCTTGACGTAATCGGTCAAGCAATGACAGGTCATCCGCAGCAGTAACCTCTTCTTGTTCCGGCTCTTCTTGTTCCTCCTCTGGGGTGATGTCGGATTCACTGTCGCTGTCTACTTCAATGTTTTGGGGTGAAGTATAGCGGTTCTTGAAACGCTTTTTGGAAAGACGTGTCTCTTGGAAGAATTCTCCTTCATATGTGTCTAGGTTAATGTGAGGTTCATAATCCTCTTCCTTTGGGGGAGATAGTCTAGCACGTGGCGGCACTTCATAAACGACATCCCAACCTTTCAGATTTGGATTAGTTTGGCAGGCCCACGGTAGATAGAATACTTGGGTCGCCTGTTGAGCCGTAATATAGACATCAGGAACATCTAAATGGGTGCTTTGGTTGATTTCAACTAGCCCTATATGTTCATGAGTCCTTCTAGTCTCCTTCGGCTGAAACCAATAACATTTGAAGACTACGACATTCGATGGGTTTTCACCATAGAATAGAAGTTCATAAATTGCTTCAACTCTCCCATAATACTCGGTACCTCCTTCGCCGATAGCAGATACACAACAATTTGTAGACTTTCGGTCGGCCATAGATAGCTCTTTGCCATAGGTACGAAAGCGATACCCGTTGATGTCGTATTTGTCAAATGAACGGACCTTATAGTCAAAACCATTAGTGACTTGTCTCAATTCGGCGTCCATAGACTCTGAATTAGCCTACAAGTTTAATATGAAAGGATTGTTGCATTACGCACAAATTAGCGAATGAAACTGGGATAGCCGCCTACAAATTAGCCTACAAGTCTAATAGAAATTACCGTTTGTTTGAACCAAGAGATGAAACCGGGATAGCCGCCTCCTTGCTTTGCGAGAAGCTCATACTCTTCGACAGAATCCTTTTGGATCACCGCTCCATACGAGAATAAGGCGATGTATCGACTGTATGAAATATCCAGGAATAAGAGCAGTTCAAAGGAAATAGAAGTTGCGAAACTATGTACCAAGAACTTACTCGATGTACGGCCGCACTTCTATCAGGTTGTTGAAGATATACAACGAAATGGTCCGCCATTGTTCGTTATCCAAAGATACTGGATTTAAAACACTGGCTGGTGCGAGATTCCCTTTGAATAGGCTGAGGTTGGATCCACCCTTTTTAGGGTCGTCAGCATTGTACCGAGGCTTCGGATTACGCAAATGACGACTTTTGGCTTCGTAGTGTGCTGTCACGAAGTTTGCCGCCTCCTCAGTGATGAATGCCTCAGCCATCGATGCTTCAATTCTACGTTTATTTTTACATTTTTGTCGAAGCGTCTTCTGCATCCTCTCAGTTGGGTAGCACCAACGATTTTGCACGGGCCCCCCCCCAATCTTGCCTCGGTCGGGAGATGCAAAATCAAATGTTGCATTGGATTAAAGAAGCCCGGTGGAAAGATCTTCTCTAACTTGCAGATCAACTCCGGCGCCAACTCTTCCATTTCTTCTAGCACACCAGGCGATAGTTCTTTCGCACAAAGAACACGGAAGAAATAGCTGAGTTCTGCCAGTACTAGCCATTCATCCTCAGGGATGAAGCCACGCAACATCACCGGCATTACCCGCTCAATCCATATGTGCCAATCATGACTCTTGAGACCAAATATCTTCAATTTATCAAGACTGGCTCCCCTCTGTAGATTCGCTGCATACCCATCGGGGAACATCAACTGCATTTTCACCCACAAGATAATTTCCCTCATAGCTGGCCTTCCAAGATTGAACCATGCCTTTGGCTTCGTCCAGTTCTGCTTTCCTTTCGGTTCTTTCATGTTTTGTAACGGCCTATCACATAGCGCCTCCAGATCGACTCTAGCCTTAGTATTATCCTTTGACTTCCCATCTATGCTGAACAATGTACCAAAAAGTGCCTCGGCGATATTCTTCTCAGTGTGCATCACGTCGATGTTGTGTGGGCAAAGGAGGTCTTTGCAGTAAGGCAGATCCCATAAGCATGTTTTGTGAGTCCAGGCGTGCTTAGAATTATACCCCTTGAAGTACCCTGGACGCTCTGGATCTGGCTCGAGAGCGTTTAATTGATCCAGGGTCTGTTGGCCTGTCAATGCAGGTGGTGCAGAGTTTTTGACAACTCTACCTCTGATGAAGTTCTTCTTGTCTTTCCTGAACTTATGGCGAGGATTCAGGAACTGTCTATGCATGTCGAAGCAAGAAAACTTGCGACCGTCCTGAAGCCACCGAAACTCAAGAGCTCCCTTCCATGTGGGGCACGGGAACCTTCCATGCACACACCAGCCAACGAATAGCGCATACGCCGGCAAGTCATGCGTCGAGTACATGTACCAGACACGCATTATGAAGTTCCGTTTGCTATAGGCGTCGTATGTCTTGAACCCATTATCCCAGGCTTCTTGCAATTCGTCCTTAAGCGGTTGCATGTACACATTCATATTTTTTCCCGGATAGTTGGGCCCTGGAATTATCAACGTCAGGAAAATGTTCTTTCTTTGCATAATCTGTCCGGGGGGGAGATTGAGTGGAAAGACAAATACGGGCCAACAACTGTATTGGGCTGCCGTCATACCAAACACACTGAACCCATTCGTGCTGATGCCGACTCGAGGATGCCTCGGATCTGCCGCTTTGTCACCATGTAATTCATCAAACTTTTTCCACGCAACACCATCCGATGTGTGTACAATCATCAGATTCCCATCTGCATCTAGTTCGGTTCTTTTGCCCGTTTTGTGCCATGTCATTTGTCTGGCCGTCTCTTCGACCATGAAAAGACGTTGAAGTCTTGGTACGATTGGCATATACCGAAGAACACTAACGGGGATTTTGGTCTGTGTCTTCTCACCCATACCGTTGTCTACCACAACATACCTGGAAGACTTGCAAATGGGACAATAGTTCAAGTCCGCATAGTCAAGCCTAAACAAGACACATCCTTTCTCACAGGCATGTATCTTATCATAGGGCATCTTCAGTGCACGGAGGATTTTGTCCGACTGGTACAGGTTTGCAGGCATTACATGGCCTTTGG